>NC_090375.1:4148432-4448432 GCF_036365525.1 Heterodontus francisci | reverse complement strand
AGATGTAAATGAGTATGACACAGTGGGGATTACAGAGACATGGCTGCAAGGTGACCAGGGATGGGAAATGAACATCCAGGGTTATGAACATCCAGGGATATTCAGTATCTAGGAAGGACAGACAAAAAGCAAAAGGCGGTGGAGTTGCATTGCTGGTTAAAGAGGAAATTAACACAATAGTGAGGAAAGATATTAGCTCTGACGATGTGGAATCTGTATGGGTAGAGCTGAGAAACACTAAGGGGCAAAAAACGTTAGTGGAGGTTGTATATAGACCCCCAGACTGTAGTGGTGATGTTGGGAATGGCAGTAAACAGGAAATTAGAGATGCATGCGATAAAGGAGCATTGTAATTATGGGTGACCTTAATCTGCATATAGATTGGGTAAATCAAATTAGTCACAATACTGTAGAGGAGGAATTCTTGGAGTGTATACGTGATGGTTTTCTGGACCAATACGTTGAGGAACCAACTGGAGAAGAGGCCACCCTAGACTGGGTATTGTGTAATGAGAGAGGAATAATTGACACTCTATTGGTGCGAGACCCTTTGGGGACGAGTGACCATAATATGATAGAATTCTTCATCAAGATGGAGAGTGACGGAGTTGATTCTGAGATAAGGGTCCTGAATCTTAGTAAAGGAAACTATGAAGGTTTGAGGAGTGAGTTGGCCATGACGGATTGGGAAACATTACTTCAAGGGATGACGGTGGATAGGCAATGGCAAACATTTAGAGAGCGCATGGATGAACTGCAACAATTGTTTATCCCTGTCTGGCACAAAAGTAAAACGGGAAAGGTAGTCAAACCATGGCCTACAAGGGAAATTAGAGATAGCATTAGATCCAAGGAAGACGCATATAAAAACCAGGAGAAACAACAGACCTGAGGATTGGGAGCAGTTTAGAATTCAGCAAAGGAGGACCAAGGGATTGATTAAGAAGGGGAAAATAGAGTCCGAGAGCAAGCTTGCGGGGAACATAAAAACTGACTGTAAAAGTTTCGATAGGTATGTGAAAAGAAAAAGATTGGTGAAGACAACTGTAGGTCCCTTACAGTCAGAAACGGGGGAATTTATTTTGGGGAACAAAGAAATGGCTGACCAACTAAATGCATACTTTGGTTCTGTCTTCACAAAAGAGTACACAAATATCAGACCAGAATGTTGGGGAACACAGGGTTTAGTGAGAGAGAGGAACTGAAAGAAATCAGCATTCGTAGAGAAATGTTGTTGGGGAATTTGATGGGATTGAAGGCCGATAAATCCCCAGGACCTGATGGTATGCATCCCAGAGTACTTAAGGAAGTGGCCCCAGAAATAGTGGATGCATTGGTGGTCATCTTCCAAGATTCTAAAGACTCTGGAACAGTTCCTACAGATTGGAGAGCAGCTAATGTAACCCCACTATTTAAAAAGGGAGGTAGAGAGAAAGCAGGGAATTATAGACCAGTCAGCCTGACGTCGGTAGTGGGGAAAATTCTAGAGTCCATTATCAAAGATTTTAAAGCAGAGCATTTGGAGAACAGTGGTAGAATCGGACAGAGTCAGCATGGATTTATGAATGGGAAATCATGCTTGACAAATCTACTAGAATTCTTCAAGGATGTAACTAATAGAGTTGATGAGGGGGAGCCAGTTGACGTGGTTTATTTTGACTTTCAGAAGGCTTTCGCCAAAGTCCCACATAAGAGATTAGCATGTAAAATTAAAGCGCATGGGATTGGGGGTAGTGTATTGCGATGGATAGAAAATTGGTTGGTGGACAGGAAACAAAGAGTAGGGATAAATGGGTCTTTTTCCGAATGGCAGGCAGTGACTAATGGGGTACCGCAGGGATCGGTGCAGGGACCCCAGCTATTCACAGTATATATTAATGATTTTGTTGATGGAACTAAATGTAATATCTCCAAATTTGCAGATGACACAAAACTAGGTGGGAGGGTGAGTTGTGAGGAGGTTGCAGAGAGGCTTCAGGGTGATTTGGACAAGTTGAGTGAGTGGGCTAATGCATGGCAGATGCAGTATAATGTGGATAAATGTGAGGTTATCCATTTTGGTAGCAAAAACAGGACGGCAGATTATCATCTGAACGGCTATAAACTGAGAGAGGGGAATATGCAGCAAGACCTGGGTGTTCTCGTACACCAGTCACTGAAGGTAAGCATGCAGGTGCAACAGGCAGTAAAAAAGGCAAATGCTATGTTGGCCTTCATAGCGAAAGGATTCGAGGACAGAGCAGGGATGTCTTCTGCAATTATACAGGGCCTTGGTGAGGCCACACCTGGAATATTGTATGCAGTTTTGGTCTCCTTATCTGAGGAGGGATGTCCTTGCTATAGAGGTAGTGCAGCGAAGTGCACTAGTGCAGACTACAGACTGATTCCTGGGATGGTGGGACTAACAATTGAGTCGGTTAGGATTATATTCGCTGGAGTTCAGAAGAGTGAGGGGGGATCTCATAGAAACCTATAAAATTCTAACAGGACTTGACAGGGTAGATGCAGGAAGGATGTTCCCGATGGTGGGGGAGTCCAGAACCGGGGTCATAGTCTAAGGATATGGGGTAAACCTTTCAGGTCTGAGATGTGAAGAAATTTCTTCACCCAGAGAGTGGTGAGCCTGTGGAATTCGCTACCACACAAAGCAGTGGAGGCCAAAACATTGTATGGTTTCAAGAAGGAGTTGGATATTCCTCTTGGGTTTAAAGGGATCAAAGGGTATGGGGCGAAAGCGGGAACAGGTTTGGGAGTTGGATGATCATAATGAATGGCGGTGCAAGCTTGAAATGCCAAATGCTCTACTCCTGCTCCTATTTACTATGTTTCTATGACACTCCTTAAAACCTATCTCTTTGACTGAACTTTGGTCATCTGACCGAACATCTCCTTTTGTGGTTCTGTGTCACACTTTGTTTTATAATGCTCCTGTAAACGCCTTGTGACATTTTATTGCATTAAAGGCACTTGTTACGACCTCATTGGAGACCGTTAACTTTAAAACAAGAGAGATGAATTCCCAGTGACCGATTTAAGAATTACATGGCAAGATTTAACCTTTTAAGACTTTTACGAGAACAACTAAACTCAAAGTCAAGATTAACTAAACAGTACTTAGGCAGCTAATATACTAAATGACAGAGAAAAGTATTTCCTGCTAAATTATGAACACACCCAAAAACCCCACACCACGTTTGTATGTTTAGCAGTGTTCTCATCAAAAAGGTATCCTGGAAACGAATAGTACCAAATTCCTCTCACTTGCAATTGGTTGGATCTCCCAGTGTCCTTCTCAAAAACCAATGTCGTCTTCGCTCACTTCTCCCAAGCACATTCGGCTGGTCTTCCATTAATAAGGCAATCTCTGGTGACCACGTTGCTTTTTTCTCCTCTGCAAACCTGAATTTTCGAATCAGGTTCAAATCTTAGCCGTTTGCTGTTTCGGTGATCAGAGAGCAACTATTTCTCTCTCTCTCTCTTTTGAGGCTGCCACTGACTGCTTGCTGGCCTTCCTTTCTTCCTTACAACTTCCTGACCTAGGAAAGCCTGTTGAATTTATTCAGATCAAAAGACAATAGTTGTTTGCCTTTTTCAATTCTCAGAGTCCATAAGCCTGACCATAACAAAACCACCTGGGCCTTCCCTTTTTCCATGTGTTAACAGTTGCAACTCAAATTTGCATTTTTAGAGCTCCGCCTCCCTGTTCACAATCTGAGAGTCTGGGAGAGCAAAACCCATTGTCCTTTAGTTGTTGCAGCCTGCTTTCAAAAAGGTCTTTGATCTGGGTTCCTTGCTTCCGTGTAACTCAGACCCCTTGCATGTCTCTGGGCAGAATATGTGGGGTCACATGTCTCCTGCAAATCCATTTAACATTGCATTAAAGATCACAGTTTTTAAAACAAAACCATACTACAAAGTCCAGCCTTCATAATATGCTCTGTAAATGTAAGTTGTTGTTCTTTTCCTCAGAGAAGAGAAGGTTGAGAGGAGATTTGAAAGAAGTATTCAAAATCATGAGGGGTCTGGACAGAGTAGATGGGGAGAAACTGTGCGTGTTGATGGAAGGGTCAAGAACCAGAGGAGAATACAAGGTGAATGGCAAAAGAACCAACAGTGACATAACCGAAAAATGTTTATACCCAGTGAGTGGTCTGGATCTGGAATGTACTGCCTGAGAGTGTGGTGGAGGCAGATTCAATCGAGGCTTTCAAAAGGCAATTTGATGAGCACCTGAAGGCAGAATTTGCAAGGCTGCAGGGAAAGGGCAGCAGAGTGGGACTGGCTGAGTTGCTCTTGCAGAGAGCTGGCATGGATATGATGGGCTGCATGGCCTCATGCCATGCTGTAACTATTCCATGATTCTATTGTGTATAGTTTCCTGGGGACCGCTGCTGGCTGAGGTACTGAGTGGAGTGACCCAGAGACTGGGTAAGTGGGGATGAGGATTTTGGTGAGAAAGTGGATAGGTGGTCTTGAAGGATATGGGAATAGAGACTTTTTTTGATCTTGAATGGGCAGCAGAGATCTGTTGCTTGCAGTTTCCTGTGCCATGTGGGAACTTCAGGACACTTCATGTGTCTTGAGGGACCACGTTTGTAGGAAGTGTTTCCAGCTGCTTGAGCCCCAGCTAATGAGTTCCGAGCATGAGGAGCAACTGGAGTCACTGTAGGACATCAGAGAGCAGGAGAGTTTGCTGGATCGTATGTTCCAGGAGGTGGTCAGTCCGCAAGCCCTGTGAGTCTAGGATAGTGGATGAGATTGCAAAGGAGGGAGCAGCAAAGATTCGAAATGCAGTTGTTGTAGGCGATTCCATAGTTAGAGGAACAGTCAGGCATTTCTGTAACGGTCATCCTGAGTCCCGCATAGTGTGATACTTCCCTTGTGTCGGGGTAAAAGACATCACGGAGAGGGTGCAGAATATTCTGCAGGCTGAAGGGAGTGAGCCAGAAGTTGTGGTATACGTCGGTACCAACGACATAGAAAGAGCAGGTATTGAGGTCCTAAAGTCAGCTTTTCAGAAGCTGAGGAGGAAGTTTAAAAAGTAGGACCTCGAAAGTACGAATCTCTGGATTACTGCCAGTGCCACGCACTAGCGAGAGTAGAAATAGTAAGATGGGGAGGATCAGTGCGTGGCTTGAGGCATGGTGCAAGAGGGAGGGCTTCTGATTCTTGGGGCATTGGGATCAGTTCTGGGGCAGAAGGCGCATATTCAAAAGTGATGTGTTGCACCTCAACAGAACTGGGACCAATGTCCTTGTGGGGAGGTTCGCCAGTGTGATTGGGGAGGGTTTAAACTAAATTGGCAGGGGGATGGGCACCAGCATATAGAAGTAGAAAAGAAGAATAAGATGCATAAAGCAATGAGAGTGTTGGACCGCATAAGAGAAGGAAGGAGATATTAGATACAAGCAGACTAAGAAGGATCACGAGGAATAGAAAGTCAGGTTTGCACTTCTTTGGCCTCGTTATCTCAAGAGACAATGGGTAAGCGCCTGGAGGTGGTCAGTGGTGTGTGGAGCAGCGCCTGGAGTGGCTATAAAGGCCAAGTCTAGAGTGACAGGCTCTTGCACAGGTGCTGCAGAAAAATTTGTTTGTCGGGGCTGTTACACAGTTGGCTCTCCCCTTGCGCCTCTGTCTTTTTTCCTGCCAACTGCTAAGTCTCTTCGACTCGCCACACTTTAGCCCCGCCTTAATGACTGCCCGCCAGCTCTGGCGAACGCTGGCAACTGACTCCCACGACTTGTGATTAATGTCACAGGACTTCATGTTGCGTTTGCACACGTCTTTAAAGCGGAGACATGGATGGCCGGTGGGTCTGATACCAGTGGCGAGCTCGCTGTACAATGTGTCTTTGGGGATTCTGCCATCTGCCATGCGGCTCACATGGCCAAGCCATCTCAAGCGCCGCTGACTCAGTAGTGTGCATAAGCTGGGGATGTTGACCGCCTCGAGGACTTCTGTGTTGGAGATACGTTCCTGCCACCTGATGCCAAGTATTCTCCGGAGGCAGCGAAGATGGAATGAATTGAGACGTCGCTCTTGGCTGACATACGTTGTCCAGGTCTTGCTGCCATAGAGCAAGGTACTGAGGACACAGGCTTGATACACTTGGACTTTTGTGTTCCGTGTCAGTGCGCCATTTTCCCACACTCTCTTGGCCAGTCTGGACATAGCAGTGGAAGCCTTTCCCATGCGCTTGTTGATTTCTGCATCTAGAGACAGGTTACTGGTGATAGTTGAGCCTAGGTAGGTGAGCTCTTGAACCACTTCCAGAGTGTGGTCGCCAATATTGATGGATGGAGCATTTCTGACGTCCTGCCCCATGATGTTCGTTTTCTTGAGGCTGATGGGTAGGCCAAATTCATTGCAGGTTGCCGCAAACCTGTCGATGAGACTCTGCAGGCACTCTTCAGTGTGAGATGTGAAAGCAGCATCGTCAGCAAAGAGGAGTTCCTTGATGAGGACTTTCCATACTTTGGACTTCGCTCTTAGACGGGCAAGGTTGAACAACCTGCCCCCTGATCTTGTGTGGAGGAAAATTCCTTCTTCTGAAGACTTGAACGCATGTGAGAGCAGCAGGGAGAAGAAAATCCCAAAAAGTGTGGGTGCGAGAACACAGCCCTGTTTCACGCCACTCAGGATAGGAAAGGGGTCTGATGAGGTGCCGCCATGTTGATTTGTGCCTTTCATACTGTCATGGAATGAGGTGATGATACTTAGTAGCTTTGGTGGGCATCCAATCTTTTCTAGTAGTCTGAAGAGACCACGTCTGCTGACGAGGTCAAAGGCTTTGGTGAGATCAATGAAAGCAATGTAGAGGGGCATCTGTTGTTGGCGGCATTTCTCCTGCATGTATATAAACACACACAGTGTGATGATTAAGGTGGGTGAACTACAAGCACAATGAACTGTGTGGCTTAAAAATGGTGACTGGGCGAAGGATACAAAATGTTCAGTAAAGATAGGGAAGGAGAAAAGGGAGATGTGGTCGCAGTACTGATCAGGGAAGAAATAGTTGTGTTGGAAGGAGAGGATGTCCTTGAGGGGGCAAAGACATTTGGTTAGAGTTGAGAAGCAAAAAGGGTTTGACCACACTACTCGGGTACTCTATAGGCCTACAAATAGTGAGAAAGAGAGATGGAGGAGCAAATCTGCAGGGAAATTACATGGATGTGCAGGAACTATAAAGTGGTGATATTGGGGACCTTAATTACCCAAATATCGATCGGGATAATGTGAGAGTAAAGGGTAGAGAAGGGGAGGAATTTCTGAAATGTATTCAGGAGAGCATCCTTGACCGGAATGTTCTCAGTCCAACTAGAAAAGAGGCACTGCTGGATCTGGTTCTGGGCAATGAGGAGGGCCAAGTGGACCAAGTGTCTGTGGAAGAACACTTAAGTAAGAGTGATTTTATTAGAATTAGAACATTACAGCGCAGTACAGGCCCTTCGGCCCTCGATGTTGCGCCGATCATCTGACCTACACTATTCCATTTTCATCCATATGTCTATCCAATGACCACTTAAATGCCCTTAAAGTTGGCGAGTCTACTACTGTTGCAGGCAGGGCGTTCCACGCCCCTACTACTCTCTGCGTAAAGAAACTACCTCTGACATCTGTCCTATATCTTTCACCCCTCAACTTAAAGCTATGTCCCCTCGTGTTTGCCATCATCATCCGAGGAAAAAGACTCTCACTATCCACCCTATCTAACCCTCTGGTTATCTTGTATGTCTCTATTAAGTCACCTCTCCTCCTCCTTCTCTCTAACAAAAACAACCCCAAGTCCCTCAGCCTTTCCTCGTAAGATCTTCCTTCCATACCAGGCAACATCCTAGTAAATCTCCTCTGCACCCTTTCCAAAGCTTCCACATCCTTCCTATAATGCGGTGACCAGAACAGCACGCAATACTCAAGGTGGGGCCTCACCAGAGTTTTGTACAGCTGCATCATGACCTCGTGGCTCCGAAACTCGATCCCCCTACTAATAAAAGCTAACACACCATATGCCTTCTTAACAGCCCTATTAACCTGGGTAGCAACTTTCAGGGATTTATGTACCTGGACACCAAGATCTCTCTGCTCATCTACACTACCAAGAATCTTCCCATTAGCCCAGTACTCTGCATTGCTGTTACTCCTTCCAAAGTGAATCACCTCACACTTCTCCGCATTAAACTCCATTTGCCATCTCTCAGCCCAGCTCTGCAGCCTATCTATGTCCCTCTGTACCCTACAACACCCTTCGACACGATCCACAACTCCACCGACCTTCGTGTCATCCGCAAATTTACGAACCCACCCTTCTACACCCTCTTCCAGGTCATTTATAAAAATGACAAACAGCTGTGGCCCCAAAACAGATCCTTGCGGTACACCACTAGTAACTAAACTCCAGGATGAACATTTGCCATCAACCACCACCCTCTGTCTTCTTTCAGCTAGCCAATTTCTGATCCAAAGCTCTAAATCACCTTCAACCCCATACTTCCATATTTTCTGCAATAGCCTACCGTGGGGAACCTTATCAAATGCCTTACTGAAATCCATATACACCACATCCACGGCTTTACCCTCATCCACCTGTTTGGTCACCTTCTCGAAAAACTCAGTAAGGTTTGTGAGGCACGACCTACCTTTCACAAAACCGTGCTGACTATCGCAAATGAACTTATTCTTTTCAAGATGATTATAAATCCTATCTCTTATCACCCTTTCCAACATTTTACCCACAACCGAAGTAAGGCTCACAGGTCTATAATTACCAGGGCTGTCTCTACTCCCCTTCTTGAACAAGGGGACAACATTTGCTATCCTCCAGTCCTCCGGCACTACTCCTGTCGACAATGACGACATAAAGATCAACAACAACGGCTCTGCAATCTCCTCCCTGGCTTCCCAGAGAATCCTAGGATAAATCCCATCTGGCCCAGGGGACTTATCTATTTTCACTCTTTCCAAAATTGCTAACACCTCCTCCTTGTGAAACTCAATCCCATCTAGCCTAGTAGGCTGTATCTCAGTAATCTCCTCGGCAACATTTTCTTTCTCTGCTGTAAATACTGACGAAAAATATTCATTTAACGCTTCCCCTATCTCCTCTGATTCCGCACACAACTTCCCACTACTATCCTTGATTGGCCCTGTTCTAACTCTTATCATTCTTTTATTCCTGATATACCTATAGAAAGCCTTAGGGTTTTCTTTGATCCTATCCGCCAATGACTTCTCGTGTCCTCTCCTTGCTCTTCTTAGCCCTCCCTTTAGATCCTTCCTGGCTAGCTTGTAACTCTCAAGCGCCCTAACCGAGCCTTCACGTCTCATCCTAACATAAGCCGCCCTCTTCCTCTTGACAAGCGCTTCGACTTCTTGAGTAAACCACGGCTCCCTTGCTCGACAACTTCCTCCCTGCCTGACAGGTACATACTTATCAAGGACACGCATTAGCTGCTCCTTGAATAAGCTCCACATTTCGTTTGTGCCCATCCCCTGCAGTTTCCTACCCCATCCTACACATCCTAAATCTTGCCTAATCGCGTCATAATTTCCTTTCCCCCAGCTATAATTCTTGCCCTGCGGTATATACCTGTCCCTGCCCATCGCTAAGGTAAACCTAACCGAATTGTGATCACTATCGCCAAAGTGCTCACCTACATCTAAATCGAACACCTGGCCGGGTTCATTCCCCAGTACCAAATCCAATGTGGCATCGCCCCTGGTTGGCCTGTCCACATACTGTGTCAGAAAACCCTCCTGCACACACTGGACAAAAACAGACCCATCTAAAGTACCCGAACTATAGTATTTCCAGTCAATATTTGGAAAGTTAAAGTCCCCCATAACCACTACCCTGTTACTGTCGCTCCTGTCGAGAATCATCTTCGCTATCCTTTCCTCTACATCTCTGGAACTATTCGGAGGTCTATAGAAAACTCCCAACAGGGTGACCTCTCCTCTCCTGTTTCTAACCTCGGCCCATACTACCTCAGTGGACGAGTCCTCAAACGTCCTTTCTGCCGCTGTAATACTTTCCTTGATTAACAATGCCACACCCCCCCCTCTTTTACCCTCTTCTCTGTTCTTACTGAAACATCTAAATCCCGGAACTTGCAACATCCATTCCTGCCCCTGCTCTACCCATGTCTCTGAAATGGCCACAACATCATATCATAAGGTTTAGATTAGTAACGGAGAAGAGCAAGGAACAATCTGAAGTTGAACTTCTAAATTGGAAGAGGGTGATTTTCAATGGGATGAGAGGGGATCTAGCCAGGATAAAATGGAACCCAAGATTAACAGAAAAATGGAAACTGAACGATGGGTGATCTTTAAGGAGGAGATGTTTCAGGTACAGGCTAAGTACATTCCAACAAGAGCAAAAGGCAAAGGAACCAAAGCCAGGTCTCCTTGGACGATGAGGGAGGTAGAGAATATGATGAAACAAAGAAAAGTGGGTGTATGATGCATGTCAGGTGAATTCTTCAAGCGAGAACCAGGCCAAATACAATAATTTGAGAGGGGAAGTGAAGAGAAAAATCAAACTAACAAAGAGACAATATGAGAATAGTATGACAGTTAACAAAATGGGAGGCCAAAAACCTTCTACCGGCATGTAAACCGTAAGATGGATAGTAGGAGCCAGGATGGGCCTATTAGGGACAAAGCGGGTGCTGTATGCTTAGAGCTGTTGGGCAAGGCTAGAATACTTAAAAGACTTATTGGTGTTTACCAACGAACAGGATGCTGACTAAATATCAGTAAAAGTGGAGACGGGAGAAGTAATGGGTAGGGTGAGAATTAGGAAGGATGTACTGGAAAGGTTGGCTATGCTTAGAGTAGATAAGTCGTCTAGTCTGCAGGGCTTGCCTCCCAGGTTGCTTAAACGTGGCCATGGAGATAATTCTTTTTTAAAAATTCATTCATGGGATGTGGGCGTCGCTGGCCAGGCCCGCATTTATTGCCCATCCCTAATTGCCCTTGATAAGGTGGTGGTGAGCTGCCTTCTTGAACCGCTGCAGTTCATGTGAGGTAGGTACACCCACAGTGATGTTAGGAAGGGAGTTCCAGGATTTTGACCCAGCTACAGTGAAGAAACGGCGATATAGTTCCAAGTCAGGATGGTGTGTGACTTGGAGGGGAACATGCAGGTGGTGGTGTTCCCATGTATTTGCTGCCCTTGTCCTTCCAGTTGGTAGAGGTCGCGGGTTTGGAAGGTGCTGTCTAAGGAGCCTTGGTGCATTGCTGCAGTGCATCTTGTAGATGGTACACACTGCTGCCACTGTGCGTCGGTGGTGGAGGGAGTGAATGTTTGTAGATGGGGTGCCAATCAAGCGGGCTGCTTTGTCCTGGATGGTGTCGAGCTTCTTGAGTGTTGTTGGAGCTGCACCCATCCAGGCAAGTGGAGAGTATTCCATCACACTCCTGACTTGTTCCTTGTATATGGTGGACAGGCTTTGGGGAGTCAGGAGGTGAGTTACTCGCCTCAGGATTCCGAGCCTCTGACCTGCTCTTGTAGCTACGGTATTTATATTTATTATTTATTTATAGATACAGCACTGAAACAGGCCCTTTGGCCCACCGAGTCTGTGCCGACCAACAACCACCCATATTCCCTCCCACATCCCCACCATTCTCCTACCAACTACACACTCTGGGGGCAATTTACAATGGCCAATTTACCTATCAACCTGCAAGTCTTTGGCTTTGGGAGGAAACCGGAGCACCCGGCAGAAACCCATGGGGTCACAGGAAGAAGTTGCAAACTCCGCACAGGCAGGACCCAGAACTGAACCGGGGTCGCTGGAGCTGTGAGGCTGCGGTGCGAACCACTGCGGCTACTCCAGTTCAGATTCTGGTCAATGGTAGCCCCTAGGATGTTGATAGTGGGGGATTCAGCGATCGTAATGCCGTTGAATGTCAAAGGGAGATGGTTAGATTCTCTCTTGTTGGAGATGGTCATTGCCTGGCACTTGTGTGGCGTGAATGTTACTTGCCACTTATCAGCCCAAGCCTGGATATTGTCCAGGTTTTGCTGCATTTCTACACGGACTGCTTCAGTATATGAGGAGTCACGAATGGTGCTGAACATTGTGCAATCATCAGCGAACATCCCACTTCTGACCTTATGATTGAAGGAAGGTCATTGATGAAGCAGCTGAAGATGGTTGGGCAGAGGACACTACCCTGAGGAACTCCTGCAGTGATGTCCTGGAGCTCAGATGATTGACCTCCAACAACCACAACCATCTTCCTTTGTGCCAGGTATGACTCCAGCCAGCGGAGGGTTTTCCCCGATTCCCATTGACCTCTGTTTTGCTCGGGCTTCTTGATGCCAGACTCGGTCAAATGCTGCCTTGATGTCAAGGGCAGTCACTCTCACCTCACCTCTTGAGTTCAGCTCTTTTGTCCATGTTTGAACCAAGGCTGTAATGAGGTCAGGAGCTGAGTGGCCCTGGCGGAACCCAAACTGAATGTCACTGAGTAGGTTACCGCTTGATGGCACTGTTGATGATACCTTCCATCACTTTACTGATGATTGAGAGTAGACTGATGGGGCGGTAATTGGTCGGGTTGGACTTGTCCTGCGTTTTGTGTACAGGACATACCTGGGCAATTTTCCACATTGCCGGGTAGATGCCAGTGTTGTAGCTGTACTGGAACAGCTTGACTAGGGGCACGACAAGTTCTGGAGCACAGGTCTTCAGTACTTTTGCCGGAATATTGTCAGGGCCCATAGCTTTTGCAGTATCCAGTGCCTTCATTCGTTTCTTGATATCACATGGAGTGAATCGAATTGGCTGAAGTCTGGCATCTGTGTTGCTGGGGACTTCAGGAGGAGGCCGAGATGGATCATCAACTCGGCACTGCTGGCTGAAGATTGTTGCAAATGCTTCAGCCTTATCTTTCGCACTGAAGTGCTGGGCTCCCCCATTATTGAGGATGGGGATATTTGTGGAGCCACCTCCTCCAGTTAGTTGTTTAATTGTCCACCACCATTCACGGCTGGATGTGGCAGGACTGCAGAGCTTAGATCTGATCCGTTGGTTATGGGATCGCTTAGCTCTGTCTATCGCATGCTGCTTACGCAGTTTGGCATGCAAGTAGTCCTGGGTTGTAGCTTCACCAGGTTGACACCTCATTTTGAGGTATGCCTGGTGCTGCTCCTGGCATGCCCTCCTGCACTCTTCATTGAACCAGGGTTGGTCTCCTGGCTTGATGGTAATGATAGAGTGGGGGATATGCCGGGCCATGAGGTTACAGACTGTGGTTGAGTACAATTCTGCTGCTGCTGATGGCCCACAGCGCCTCATGTATGCCCAGTTTTGCATTGCTAGATCTGTTTCAAATCTATCCCATTTAGCACGATGATAATGCCACACAACACGATGGACGGTATCCTCAATGTGAAGGCAGGACTTCGTCTCCACAAGGACTGTGCGGTGGTCACTCCTACCAATACTGCCATGGACAGAAGCATCTGCAGCAGGCAGATTGGTGAAGACGAGGTCAAGTATGTTTTTCCCTGGTGTTGGTTCCCCCACCACGTGCCGCAGACCCAGTCTAGCAGCTATGTCCTTTAGGACGCTGCCAGCTCGGTCAGTAGTGGTGCTACTGAGCCACTCTTGGTGATGGACATTGAAGTCCCCCACCCAGAGTACATTTTGTGCCCTTGCCACCCTCAGTGCTTCCTCCAAGTGGTGTTCAACATGGAGGAGTACTGAGTCATCAACTGAGGGAGGGCGGTAGGTGGTAATCAGTAGGAGGTTACCTTGCCCATGTTTGACCTGATGCCATGATACTTCATGGGGTCCAGAGTCAATGTTGAGAACTCCCAGAGCAACTCCCTCCCTACTGTATAGGATAATCCCAAGGCTTTTTCCACATATCTAAAGAGCAAGTGGGTAACGAGGGAAAGGATTGGCCCGCTCAAGGACAGAGAAGGGAATCTATGTGTGGAGCCAGAGGAAATGGGCGAGGTACTAAATGAGTACTTTGCATCAGTATTCACCAAAGAGAAGGATTTGGTGGATGGTGAGCCGAGGGAAGGGAGTGTCGATAGTCTCAGTCATCTCATTATTAAAAAGGAGGAGGTGTTGGGTGTCTTAGAACATAGAGCATAGAACAGTCCAGCACAGTCCAGGCCCTTCGGCCCACGATGTTGTGCCGAACCTTTAACCTACTCTAAGATCAAACTAACTACCTACCCTTCATTGTACCTATCCAAGAGTCGCTTAAATGCCCCTAATGTATCTGCTTCTCCTACTACCGCTGGCAGCGCATTCCACGCACCCACCACTCTCTGTGTAAAGAACCTACCTCTGACATCTCCCCAAAACCTTCCTCCAATCACCTTAAAATTATGCCCCCTGGTGATAGCCCTTTCCACCCTGGGAAAAAGTCTCTGGCTATCCACTCTATCTATGCCTCTCATCATCTTGTACCCCTCTATCAAGTCACCTCTCATCCTTCTTCGCTCCAATGAGAAAAGCCCCAGCTCCCTCAATCTTTCTTCATAGGACATGCCCTCCAGTCCAGGCAGCCTTCTTAACAACCCGATTAACTTGGGTGGCAACTTTGAGTGATCTATGGACATGGACCCCAAGATCCCTCTGTTCCTCCACACTACCAAGAATCCTGTCTTTCAGCCTGTATTCCGCATTCAAATTCGACCTTCCAAAATGAATCACTTCACACTTTTCCAGGTTGAACTCCATCTGCCACTTCTCAGCCCAGCTCTGCATCCTGTCAATGTCCCGTTGCAACCTACAACAGCCTTCCACACTATCCACAACTCCAGCAACCTTCGTGTCATCGGCAAACTTGCTAACCCAGCCTTCCACTTCCTCATCCAAGTCACTTATAAAAATCACAAAGAGCAGAGGTCCCAGAACAGATCCCTGCGGAACACCACTGGTCACCAAGCTCCAGGCTGAATACTTTCCATCGACTACCACCCTCTGCCTTCTATGGGCCAGCCAATTCTGTACCCAGACAGCCAAATTTCCCTGTATCCCATGCCTCCTTACTTTCTGAATGAGCCTACCATGGGGAACCTTATCAAACGCCTTGCTAAAATCCATATACACCACATCCACTGCTCTTCCTTCATCAATGTGTTTTGTCACATCTTCAAAGAATTCAATAAGGCTTGTGAGGCATGACCTGCCCCTCACAAAGCCATGCTGACTGTCTCTCATCAAACTATGCTTTTCCAAATAATCATAAATCCTGTCTTTCAGAATCCTCTCCAATAACTTGCCCACTACCGACGTAAGACTGACTGGTCTATAATTCCCAGGGTTATCCCTATTCCCTTTCTTGAACAAGGGAACAACATTTGCCACCCTCCAATCATCCGGCACTACTCCAGTGGACAGTGAAGACTCAAAGATCATCGCCAAAGGCACAGCAATCTCTTCCCTCACTTCCTGTAATATCCTTGGGTATATCCAATCTGGCCCCGGGGACTTATCTGGCCTCATATCATTCAAAATTTCCAGCACATCCTCTTAACCTCAACCTGTTCGAGCATATCAGCAAGTGCTCCCTAAACAACCTCCACATTTCTGTCGTGCATTTCCCTGAGAACATCTGTTCCCAATTTATGCTCCGCATTTCCTGCCCAATAGCATTGTAATTCCCCCTCCCCCAATTAAATATTTTCCCATCCCGTCTGCTCCTGTCCCTCTCCATGACTATAGTAAAGGTCAGGGAGTTGTGATCACTATCGCCGAAATGCTCTCCCACCGATAGATCTGCCACCTGGCCTGGTTCGTTGCCAAGCACCAAGTCCAACAGTCTCCCCTCTAGTCGGCCTATCTACATATTGAGGCAGGAAACCTTCCTGGACACACCTGACAAAAACTGCTCCATCCAAACTATTTGCACTAAGGAGGTTCCAATCAATATTAGGGAAGTTGAAGTCACCCATGACAACAACCCTGTTACTTCTTCACCTTTCCAAAATCTGCCTCCCAATCTGTTCCTCCATGTCTCTGTTGCGATTGGGGGGTCTATAGAAAACTCCCAACAAAGTGACTGCTCCTTTCCTGTTTCTGACTTCCACCCATAAAGACTCAGTAGACAAACCCTCCTCGACGACCTCCCTTTCTGCAGCTGTGATACTATCCCTGATTAGCAATGCCACTCCCCCACCTCTTTTCCCTCCCTCCCTATTCCTTTTGAAACATATAAACCCCGGAACATCCAACATTCCTGCCCCTGTGATATCCAAGTCTCCGTAATGGCCACAACATCGTAGCTCCAAGTACTGATCCATGCTCTAAGTTCATCACCCTTATTCCTGACTCTTCTTGCATTAAAATAGACACACTTCAACCCATCATACTGGCTGCAACTTTGCCCTGTCAACTGTCTAACCTTCCTCACAGACTCTCTGCACTCGGTATCTGCCTGTTCAACAGCTACCCATCCACTGATCCATTGCTCCGGTTCCCATCCCCCTGCCAAACTAGTTTAAACCCTCCCGAAGAGCTCTAGCAAACCTCCCGCCCAGGATATTGGTGCCCTTCCAGTTCAGATGCAACCCGTCCTTTTTGTACAGGTCCCACCTTCCCCAGAAGGTATCCCAATGATCCACATATCTGAATCCCTCCCTCCTACACCAGTTCTGTAGCCACGTGTTCAGCTGCACTCGCTCTCTGTTTCTAGCCTCACTAGCACGTGGCACCTGTAACAATCTTGAGAATACTACTCTGCTCGTCCTGCCTTTCAGCTTCCAACCTAACTCCCTATATTCGCTTTTCAGGTCCTCATCCCTTTTCCTAGCTATGTCATTGGTACCGATATGTACCATGACCTCTGGCTGCTCCCCCTCCCCCTTATGAATCCTGTAGACTCTGTCCGAGACATCCCTGACCCTGGAACCCGGGAGGCAACATACCATCCGGGAGTCTCGCTCGCGACCACAGAATCTCCTGTCTGTTCTTCTAACCACTGAATCTCCTATCACTATCGCTCTCCTATTCTCCCCCCTTCCCTTCTGAGCCACTGAGCCAGGCTCAGTGCCAGAGACCTGGCCAATGTGGCTTTCCCCTGGTAGGTCGTCCCCCTCAACCGTATCCAAAACGGTCTACTTATTATTGAGGGGGGTGGCCACAGAGGAACCCTGCACTGTGCACCTATTCCCTTTCCCTCCCCTGACGGTCACCCAGCTACCTTTATCCTGTAACTTAGGTGTCACTACTTCCCTATAACTGCTCTCTATCACCCCCTCAGCATCCTGAATGATCCGAAGTTCATCCAGCTCCAGCTCCAGTTCCCTAACGCGGTCTGTGAGGAGCTGGAGTTAGGTGCACTTCTCACAGGTGAAGTCAGCAGGGACACCAGTGGTGACCCTCACCTCCCACATCCTGCAAGCGGAGCATGCAACTGCCCTAGCTTCCATCCCCTCTGCACTAAATTGACAACAGAGATTTTTTTTAAAAAAGAAAACCTTACCTTACCAAACCCTCCACACAAGAGTCCTTTTTTTTTGGTTAGAGGAGTCTTGCAAAGCATTAAGGTAGATAAGTCCCCAGGGCCTGATGGGATCTACCCCAGAATACTAAGGGAGGCAAGGGAAGAAATTGCTGGGGTCTTGACAGAAATCTTTGCATCCTCATTGGCTACAGGTGAGGTCCCAGAGGACTGGAGAATAGCCAATGTTGTTCCTTTGTTTAAGAAGGGTAGCAAGGATAGTCCAGGAAATTATAGGCCGGTGAGCCTTACTTGAGTGGTAGGGAAATTATGAGAGAGGATTCTTCGGGACAGGATTTACTCCCATTTGGAAACAAACAAACTTATTAGCGAGAGGCAGCATGGTTTTGTGAAGGGGAGGTCGTGTCTTACTAATTTGATGGAGTTTTTTGAGGAAGTGACAAAGATGATTGATGAAGGAAGGGCAGTGGACGTTATCTATATGGACTTCAGTAAAGCCTTTGACAAGGTCCCTCATGGCAGACTGTTACAAAAGGTGAGGTCACACGGAATCAGAGGTGAGCTGGCAAGATGGATACAGAACTGTCTCTGTCATAGAAGACAGAGGGTAGCAGTGGAAGGGTGCTTTTCTGAATGGAGGGATGTGACTAGTGGTGTTCCGCAGGGATCAGTGCTGGGACCTTCGCTCTTTGTAGTATATATAAATGATTTGGAGGAAAATGTAGCTGGTCTGATTAGTAAGTTTGAGGACGACACAAAGGTTGGTGGAGTTGCGGATAGTGATGAGGATTGTCAGAGGATACAGCAGGATATAGATCGGTTGGAGACTTGGGCGGAGAAATGGCAGATGGAGTTTAATCCGGACAAATGTGAGGTAATGCATTTTGGAAGATCTAATGCAGGTGGGAAGTATACAGTAAATGGCAGAACCCTTAGGAATATTGACAGGCAGAGAGATCTGGGCGTACAGGTCCACAGGTCACTGAAAGTGGCAATGCAGGTGGATAAGGTAGTCAAGAAGGCATACGGCATGCTTGTCTTCATCGGTCGGGGCATAGAGTATAAAAATTGGCAAGTCATGCTGCAGCTGTACAGAACTTTAGTTAGGCCACACTTAGAATATTGCGTGCAATTCTGGTCGCCACACTACCAGAAGGACGTGGAGGCTTTGGAGAGGGTACAGAAGAGGTTTACCAGGAAGTTGCCTGGTCTGCAGGGTATTGGCTTTGACGAAAGGTTGGATAAACTCGGATTGTTTTCACTGGAACGACGGAGGTGGAGGGGCAACATGATAGAGGTTTACAAAGTTATGAGTGGCATGGACAGAGTGGATAGTCAGAAGCTTTTTCCCAGGGTGGAAGAGTCAGTTACTAGGGGACATAGGTTTAAGGGGAGAGGGGCAAAGTTTAGAGGGGATGTGTGAGGCAAGTTCTTTACACAGAGGGTGGTGAGTGCCTGGAACTTGCTGCCGGGGGAGATGGTGGAAGTAGGTGCGATAATGACGTTTCAGAGGCATCTTGACAAATACATGAATAGGATGGGAATAGAGGGATACGGTCCCCAGAAGTACAGAAGGTTTTAGTTTAGGCAGGCATCGAGATCGGCGCAGGCTTGGAGGGCCGAATGGCCTGTTACTGTACTGTTCTTTGTTCTTTGTATACCACTGTGCCACCACCTCTGTCCTGCCGGTGGGACAGGACATACCCCGGGATGGTGATGGCGGTGTCTGGGACATTGTCTGTAAGGTATGATTCCATGAGTATGACAGTATCAGACTGTTGCCTATCTAGTCTGTGGGACAGCTCTCCCAACTTAAGCACAAGCCCCCAGATGTTAGTTAGGAGGACTTTGCAGGGGCGACGGGGCTGTGTTTGCCGTTGTTGTTTCCGGTGCCTCGGTCGATGCCGGGTGGTCCGTCTGGTTTCATTCCTTTTTATTGACTTTGTAGCAGTTAGGTACAACTGAGTGGCTTGCTGGGCCATTTCAGAGGGCATGTACGAGTTAACCACATTGCTCTGGGTCTGGAGTCACATGTAGGCCAGACCAGGTAAGGACAGCAGATACCCTTCCCTGAAGGACATTCGTGAATCCGATGGGTTTTTACAACAATCGACAATGGTTTCATGGCCATCATTAGACAAGCATTTAATTCCAGATTTATTAATTAATTTCAAATTCCACCTTCTGCTGTGGTGGGATTCGAACCCATGTCCCCAGAGAAATACACTGGGTCTCTGGGTTACTAGTCCAGTGATAATACCACTCCGCCACCGCCTACCTGCGGTAGATAGCAGAAGGACTTGCCATAATTTTCCAATCTTCCCTAGATACAGGGGAGGTGCTAGAGGGTTGGAGAATGCCAAATATGACACCCTTATTCAAAAAAAGGTATAGGGATATTCCTAGTAACTAAAGTTTAACATCAGTGGCAGGTAGGATTTTGGAAGCGATAACCAGGAAAAGAAAATCAACAGGCACTTGGAGAGGTTTGAGTTAATTAAGGATAGCCAGCACAGATTTGTCAAAGGCAGATTGTGCTTGACTAATCGAATTGAATTTTTTTGAAGAAGTAACAGAGAAGGTTCATGAAGGGAATGCAGTGGATCTTGCCTGTATGGATTTTAAGAACTCATTTGACATAGTACCACAAAAATTAAGGCTCATGGAATAGGAGGGTCATTGTCAGCTCGGATAAAAAATTGGCTTAAGGACAGAAAACAGTGAGTCATCGGAAATGGTTGTTTTTCAGACTGGGGGATGATAGACAGTGGTGTTCCCCAAGGTGCTAGGACCACTGCCTTTTTGATATATAACTGCTTTTTGATTTATATTATATGTAAATGATTGGATATTGGAACAGAGTAAAATTTCAAAATTTGCTTATGATACCAAACATGAAAGTGTTGGAGACAGTGAGGATAATACCAAATCACTGCAACAGGACATGGGCTCGCAGAATGGGCAGACAAGTGGCAGATGGAATTTCAAAGAACAAAGAGAACAAAGAACAAAGATAATTACAGCACAGGAACAGGCCCTTCGGCCCTCCAAGCCTGCGCCGATCCAGATCCTCTCTCTAAACATGTCGCCTATTTTCTAAGGTTCTGTATCTCTTTTCTTCCTGCCCATTCATGTATCTGTCTAGATACATCTTAAAAGACTCCATCGTGCCCGCATCTACCACCTCCGCTGGCAATGCGTTCCAGGTGCCCACCACCCTCTGCGTAAAGAACTTTCCACGCATATCCCCCCTAAACTTTTCCCCTTTCACTTTGAACTCGTGTCCTCTAGTAATTGAAACCCCCACTCTGGGAAAAAGCCTCTTGCTATCCACCCTGTCTATACCTCTCATGATTTTGTACACCTCAATCAGGTCCCCCCTCAACCTCCGTCTTTCTAATGAAAATAATCCTAATCTGCTCAACCTCTCTTCATAGCTAGCGCCCTCCATACCAGGCAACATCCTGGTGAACCTCCTCTGCACCCTCTCCAAAGCATCCACATCCTTTTGATAATGTGGCGACCAGAACTGTACGCAGTATTCCAAATGTGGCCGAACCAAAGTCCTATACAACTGTAACATGACCTGCCAACTCTTGTACTCAATGCCCCGTCCGATGAAGGAAAGCATGCCGTATGCCTTCTTGACCACTCTATTTACCTGCGTTGCCACCTTCAGGGAACAGTGGACCTGAACACCCAAATCTCTCTGGCCATCAATTTTCCCCAGGACTTTTCCATTTACTGTATAGTTCACTCTTGAATTGGATCTTCCAAAATGCATCACCTCGCATTTGCCCTGATTGAACTCCATCTGCCATTTCTCTGCCCAACTCTCCAATCTATCTATATTCTGCTGTATTCTCTGACAGTCCCCTTCACTATCTGCTACTCCACCAATCTTAGTGTCGTCTGCAAATTTGCTAATCAGTCCACCTATACTTTCCTCCAAATCATTAATGTATATCACAAACAACAGTGGTCCCAGCACGGATCCCTGTGGAACACCACTGGTCACACGTCTCCATTTTGAGAAACTCCCTTCTACTGCTACTCTCTGTCTCCTGTTGCCCAGCCAGTTCTTTATCCATCTAGCTAGTACACCTTGGACCCCAAGCGCCTTCACTTTCTCCATCAGCCTGCCATGGGGAACCTTATCAAACGCCTTACTGAAGTCCATGTATATGACATCGACAGCCCTTCCCTCATCAATCAACTTTGTCACTTCCTCAAAGAATTCTATTAAGTTGGTAAGACATGACCTTCCCTGCACAAAACCATGTTGCCTATCACTGATGAGCCCATTTTCTTCCAAATGGGAATAGATCCTATCCCTCAGTATCTTCTCCAGCAGCTTCCCTACCACTGACGTCAGGCTCACCGGTCTATAATTACCTGGATTATCCCTGCTACCCTTCTTAAACAAGGGGACAACATTAGCAATTCTCCAGTCCTCCGGGACCTCACCCGTGTTTAAGGATGCTGCAAAGATATCTGTTAAGGCCCCAGCTATTTCCTCTCTCGCTTCCCTCAGTAACCTGGGATAGATCCCATCCGGACCTGGGGACTTGTCCACCTTAATGCCCTTTAGAATACCCAACACTTCCTCCCTCCTTATGCCGACTTGACCTAGAGTAATCAAACATCTGTTCCTAACCTCAACATCCGTCATGTCCCTCTCCTCGGTGAATACCGATGCAAAGTACTCGTTTAGAATCTCACCCATTTTATCTGAGTCCAAGCATAACATTCCTCCTTTGTCCTTTAGTGGGCCAATCCTTTCTCTAGTTACCCTCTTTCTCCTTATATATGAATAAAAGGCTTTGGGATTTTCCTTAACCCTGTTTGCTAAAGATATTTCATGACCCCTTTTAGCCCTCTTAATTCCTCGTTTCAGATTGGTCCTACATTCCCGATATTCTTTCAAAGCTTCGTCTTTCATCAGCCGCCTAGACCTTATGTATGCTTCCTTTTTCCTCTTAGCTAGTCTCACAATTTCACCTGTCATCCATGGTTCCCTAATCTTGCCATTTCTATCCCTCATTTTCACAGGAACATGTCTCTCCTGCACGCTAATCAACCTCTCTTTAAAAGCCTCCCACATATCACATGTGGATTTACCTTCAAACAGCTGCTCCCAATCTACATTTCCCAGCTCCTGCCGAATTTTGGTGTAGTTGGCCTTCCCCCAATTTAGCACTCTCCCTTTTGGACCACTCTCGTCTTTGTCCATGAGTATTTTAAAGCTTACGGAATTGTGATCACTATTCCCAAAGTAGTCCCCTACTGAAACTTCAACAACCTGGCCGGGCTCATTCCCCAACACCAGGTCCAGTATGGCCCCTTCCCGAGTTGGACTATTTACATACTGCTCTAGAAAACCCTCCTGGATGCTCCTTACAAATTCTGCTCCATCTGGACCTCTAACACTAAGCGAATCCCAGTCAATGTTGGGAAAATTAAAATCTCCTATCACCACCACCCTGTTGCTCCTACATCTTTCCATAATCTGTTTACATATTTGTACTTCTATCTCACGCTCGCTGTTGGGAGGCCTGTAGTACAGCCCCAACATTGTTACCGCACCCTTCCTATTTCTGAGTTCTGTCCATATTGCCTCACTGCTCGAGTCCTCCATAGTGCCCTCCTTCAGCACAGCTGTGATATCCTCTTTGACCAGTAATGCAACTCCTCCACCCCTTTTACCTCCCTCTCTATCCCGCCTGAAGCATCGATATCCTGGGATATTTAGTTGCCAATCATGCCCTTCCCTCAACCAAGTCTCAGTAATAGCAATAACATCATACTCCCAGGTACTAATCCAAGCCCTAAGTTCATCTGCCTTACCTACTACACTTCTTGCATTAAAACAAATGCACCTCAGACCACCAGTCCCTTTATATTCATCATCTGCTCCTTGCCTGCTCTTCCCCTTAGTCACACTGACTTCATTATCTAGTTCCTTACAGGCTTTTGTTACTACCTCCTTACTGTCAACTGACCTCAATTGGTTCCCATCCCCCTGCCACATTAGTTTAAACCCTCCCCAACAGCGTTAGCAAAAGCACCTCCAAGGACATTGGTTCCAGTCCAGCCCAGGTGTAGACCGTCCAATTTGTAATAGTCCCACCTCCCCCAGAACCGGTCCCAATGTCCCAAAAATCTGAACCCCTCCTTCCTGCACCATCTCTCAAGCCACGCATTCATCCTGACTATTCTTTCATTTTTACTCTGACTATCACGTGGCACTGGTAGTAATCCTGAGATTACTACCTTTGAGGTCCTACTTTTTAACTTGGCTCCTAACTCCCTAAACTCTGCATGTAGGACCTCATCCCGTTTTTTACCTATATCATTAGTGCCTATGTGCACAATGACAACTGGCTGTTCACCCTCCCCCTTTAGAATGTTCTGCAGCCGATCTGAGACGTCCCTGACCCGTGCACCTGGGAGGCAACATACCATTCGGGAGCCTCGTTTTCGACCACAGAACCGCCTATCTACTCCCCTTACAATCGAATCCCCTACGACTATAGCCCTTCCACTCTTTTTCCCGCCCTTCGGAACAGCAGAGCCAGCCACGGTGCCATGGACCTGGCTACTGCTGCCTTCCCCTGGTGAGCCATCTCCCTCAACAGTATCCAAAACGGTATACTTGTTTTGGAGGGAGATGACCGCAGGGGACTCCTGCGCTGCCTTCCTGCTCTTTCTCTGCCTTTTGGTCACCCATTCCCTTTCTCCCTCAGCAATCCTAATCTGCAGTGTGACCAATTCACTAAACGTGCTATCCACGACCTCCTCAGCATCGCGCATGCTCCAAAGTGAGTCCATCCGCAGCTCGAGAGCCGTCATGCGGTCTAACAAGAGCTGCAGCTGGACACACTTCCTGCACGTGAAGGAGTCAGGGTCATCAGCCATGTCCCTGAGCTCCCACATTGAGCAAGAGGAGCATGATACGGGTCTGAGATCTCCTGCCATTTTTAATCTTAAGTTTAAACTTAGTTAAATGAAAAAGGAACGAAAAGTTTTTACCAATCACAATAAAACCAGAGAAATCGAAAAAGCCTTACCTTATAAACACCCCACCGAGTCCTTTTTTTTGGTTAGAGGAGGAGGGCGGGTGGGAGACACTACAAGTGTGGTGTCTCGGGTTCAGAAACCGCCCAAATATATAGTGTTTTACTTACCCAGCAGCCCCCTGGCCTCCGCCGAAAAACAAAAGGAAATTAAATTTACTTTCAAACGGACTTTCCCAGCTGCTCACTCGCTCACACGCTGCTCCCGAAAAAGCTGCTGCACTGAAAGCAATATGGAGAAGGAATAGGGAGAGGCAATATATACTTAATGGCGCAGTTCTATAGAGTGTTCTGGGAAAGATGGACCTGGAGGTTCAAGTACATGCATCTTTTATGGTGGCAGGGCATATTGAGGGAGTTAGTTAACTCAGCATATGGGATCTTGGGCTTCCTAAATAGAGGTATTGAGTACAAAAACAGTTATGCTGAACCATTATAAAGCTCTAGTTAGGCCACAGCTGGAGTACTGTGTCCAATTCTGGTCACCACACTTTAGGAAGGATGTGAGGGTTCTTGTAAGGGTGCAGAGGAGATTTACCAAAATAGTTCCAGTGATGAGTGATTTTAGTTACAAGCTTCGGTTAGAAAACCGGGGTTGTACTCCTTGGATCAAAGGAGATAGAGGTGTACATGTTTGACAGGTTTAGATAAGTGTTACGAGATTTCTTCTGTTTTTTTTGTAAAATACATTTTAAAGAACTTATAGTTGAATTATGGACATTGAGTCATCTGGGGATTATTTATTTAGTTTTTTTATTTAGAGATACAGCACTGAAACAAGCCCTTCGACCCACCGGGTCTGTGCCGACCAACAACCACCCATTTATACTAACCCTACAGTAATCCCATATTCCCTATCCCCTACCTACACTGGGGGCAATTTACAACGGCCAATTTACCTATCACCTGCAAGTCTTTTGGCTGTGGGAGGAAACCGGAGCACCCGGGGAAAACCCACGCAGACACAGGGAGAACTTGCAAACTCCACACAGGCAGTACCCAGAATTGAACCCGGGTCCCTGGAGCTGTGAGGCTGCGGCGCTAACCACTGCGCCACTGTGCCGAACTTTTTAAAAAAGAAAGCACTGTCAGCAGAAGGTTTGGGACTGAGTGAAATGTAAACAGAATGGAAAGCACCAGTGTCCAAATAACTCAGCAGGGGTTGTGCTTCTGACTTGGGAAAAAATATTTGCAAAGGAGTGACAGGCCAAGATTTATAGTTATCATGAGACTTGCTTCTGCAGTTTTTGGTTTGATTTTGAACTTTTAAAAAAAGTTAGTTGCTGTGTGCCTGCCAGGAGAAGACAGCTCATATCTCTCTCTCTTGAAAAGTATTCCTGCATCAAGTGTGTTGACTATTTGCTCCTGTATTTGAAGAAACCTTTAGTGCTACATTGCTGCTATAAGACCTAAAAAAAAAATCCTTGTTGCTGCTTCCTGCTGTGAAGCCTGACTGGAGCTCTTTGTGCTGTGTCTCCTGGAAAGCCTACCCAGACTGATCAATATTGCCTGCAAAGAACTGTCCGAGGAAGATCCCATTGACAGCTGCCTATTCGCTTTTGGGACACCTCGCCAAAACAAAAGACTTCCTTCCATGCCTTCTTTTCAGCCTAAGTGTATTTTTTTCCCTTCTATTTCTTTGTAACAGCTGTAAACAAAAATCCCTTTTTCCCCGGTTGACTGGTTATGTCTGTATGAGTGCATGCGTGAGGGCTAGGATAAATAAGGGGCTTTAATATTTCAATTTGCGTGTATGTTTACTTTATTATTGGTTAATACTTGGTTTATATGAAATGAATAGTTTTGTTATTTATTAAAGAAACCTGGTTGGTGTGCTTTATTCTGGGGGAAAATTGAGTATCATACTGACTGTTTTGGTAAGTGGGAAAATTTAAATGTATGTTGTGACCTGTGGAGTTGGGACTGAATTTACAGTGCACTCCTCCTGCCTTGGTCATAACATAAGGTAGACAAAGAAAAACTGTTTCCATTAATGATGGTACATATGAGCATACGAATTAGGAGCAGGGGTAGGCCACTTGGCCCCTCAAGCCTGCTCCATCATTCAAAAAGATCATGGCTGATCTGATTGTAACCTCAACTCCACATTTCCACCTACCCCCGATAACCTTTCACTCCCTTGCTTATCAAGAATCTATCTACCTCTGCCTTAAAAATATTTAGAGACTCTGCTTCCACCGCCTTTTGAGGAAGAGAATTCCAAAGACTCACTGACCCTCTGAGAGAAAAAAAGTTCTCCTCATCTCTGTCTAAAATGGGTGACCCCTTATTTTCAAACAGTGACCCCTAGTTCTAGATTCTCCCACAAGAGGAAACATCCTTTCCACATCCACCCTGTCACAGCTCCTCAGAATCTTATATGTTTCAACCAATTCGTGTCTCACTCTTCTAAACTCCAGTGGATACGAGCCCAGCCTGTCCAACCTTTCCTCATAGACAATGCACCCATTCCAGGTATTGGCCTAGTTTGAGGGAAATAAACATGCAGGGCTACGGGGGATCGAGCAGGGGAATGGTACTGATTGTTTTGCTTTCAGGAGAGCCGGCATGGACTCGATGGACCGAATGGCTTCCTTCTCTGCCATTATGAGTCTATGAATCTCAGTGGGAATGTCAAGTTGAGGGAAATGGAGAAAAGGTGAGTAGGTGGGGCTGAGAGATCTGGGGAGAAAGTGGATAGTTTGCGTGATAAGGGTTGATGGTGGAATATATTTATCGTGCCCTACCATTGATCTTCATTGGTGATTTGTTTTTGTTCTCTGCAGTTCGCAGCCTGGGTGGATGCCGTGATCTTTGTCTTCAGTCTGGAGGACGAGATCAGCTTTCAGACAGTTTACAATTATTACATGCGTCTTTCCAGTTACCGTAACACAGCCGAGATTCCGATGGTACTTGTAGGGACACAAGGTAAGTGAGCTGTGCATTGCTTCCTATAATGTCATAGTCTGTGACAACAGCATCACTAGAGTCAATGATCCAAGAATGTGAGCCAGACTGGAGAGGGGCAGCAATTAAAATAAATTGGTGTCAGCACAAAGGAAGGAGCTGATTGATAACTGGTGAGTGTTAAGTTTATTTATCTTCAATTAGTTAACAGTCGAATAAATAGAGGTCTAGTAGAGCACTTCAGTCCAATGGAATGTGCAGCATGTTCCATGTGGGAACTCTAGTATGGTTCTCATATCCTGGACATGTGCAAGAAGTGTTGTCAGCTGGAGAAGCTCAAGTTCTGTGTTTCAGAACTTAAGCAGGAGCTAGAATCACTGCGGAGTATCTTTGAGGCTGAGAGCTACATCAGTGGCATGTTTCTGGGTTTTGTCACTCCGCAGCTTAAGGGTATGCAGGCAGAGGGGGACTGGGTGACTGTGTGGCAGTCAAGGAGGTCCAAGGAAAATAGTGCAGGAGCTCCATGAGTGCATCTCACTCTCCAACCGGTATTCAGTTCTGAGAGCGATGTGTTGTACCTGCATGATGTGGGAGCTGGTGGACCCCATTGTGGTTCCTAGTGACTATATCTGTAGCAAGTGTTGGATGCTCAAGGAACTCCGGCTCAGAGTTGATGAGCTGGAGTCTGAGCTTCGGACACTGCGAAACATCAGGGAGGGGGAGAGTTACCTGGAAGCTGTGTTTCAGGAGACAGTCACCCCTTAGATTACACTACCTTGAATTTGGCCAGTGGTCAGGGACAGGAGGGTGTGACTATGAGTGAGGCAGGTAGAGGGATCCAGGAGGTAGTGCTGCAGGAGCCTCAGCGCTTGTCCTTGTCCAACAGGTTCGAGATTCTTGCTCCCTCTGTGGACGAGAGCAGGAACTGTAGGGAGGATGAGGAAACTGACCATAGCACCATGGTATAGGGAGCAATTCAAGTTGGGGGAGAAAAGAGAAATGTGGTTGTAAACGGGGATAGTATAGTTCGGGGCATAGACACTGTTCTGTGTGGCCAGGATCGAGAGTTCCGAAGGCTGTGTTGCCTACCTGGTGCCAGGGTTCAGGATACCTCATCTGGGCTGCAGAGGAACTTGGAGTGGGAGGGGAAAGATCCAGTTGTCGTGGTCCACGTAGGTACCAATGATATAGGTAGAATGAGGATAGAGGTTCTGCTGAGGGAATATGAGCAGCTAGGGGCTAAATTAAAAAGCAGAACCAAAAAGGTAATAATCTCCGGATTACTACCTGAGCCACGAGCTAATTAACACAGGGTCAATAATATTAAAGAGGTAAATGCATGACTCAAAGATTGGTGTGGGAGAAATGGGTTCGAATTCATGGGGCATTGGCACCAATACTGGGGAAGGACAGAGCTGTTCCAATGGGACGGGCTCCACCTGAATCATGCTGGGACCAGAGTCCTGGCGAATCGCATAACTCGGGCTGTAGATAGGGCTTTAAACTAAATAGTGGAGGGGAGGGTTCAGTTGCATGGAAAATTAGGAAGTCAGTTAAAGGAGAAGGTAGGAGTGCAGGTTAGTGATGAGGCTGATTGTTACCAGAAAATAAAAGGTAGGGACAGAACGTGTGAACGTCATATTGCACCAAGGAATCATACAAGAGTAGTCATAGTCATAGAGTTATACAGCACAGAAACAGGCCCTTCGGCCCGTCGTGTCCATGCCGGCCATCAAGCACCTCACTATTCTAATCCCATTTACCAGCACTTGGCCTGTAGCCTTGTATGCTATGACGTTTCAAGTGCTCATCTAAATACTTCTTAAATGTTGTGAGGGTTCCTGCCTCTACCACCTTTTCAGGCAGTGCATTCCAGAAATTTGTAAAAAAGGAGGGAAGTTTGATAATGGAACAAACTTAAAGGCTTTGTATCTGAATGCACAAAGCATTCGGAATAAAATTATTGAGTTAATAGCGCAAATAGAGACGAATGGGTATGATTTAATGGCGATTACTGAGACGTGGTTGCAGGGAAACCAGGTTTGGGAATTGAATATCCAAGGGTACTCAGTATTTCGGAAGGATAGGCAGGAAGGAAAAGGAGGTGGTGTAGCTTTGTTAGTAAAGGAAGAGATCAGTGCTTTAGCAAGAAATGATATAGGCACTGGAGATCAAGACGTAGAATCAGTCTGGCTAGAAATAAGAAATAGCAAGGGAAAGAAGTCCCTGGTGGGAGTAATCTATCGGTCCCCAAACAGTAGTTCTGCAGTGGGGCATTGTATAAACCAGGAAATACTGGGGGCTTGAAGAAAGGTATGGCAATAATCATGGGTGATTTTAATATGCATATAGACTGGATGAATCAAATTGGCATGGGTAGCCTCGAGGGAGAATTCATTGTATGTATTAGAGATTGTTTTTTGGAGCAATTTGTCGTAGAACCAACCAGGGAGCAGGCTATTCTAGATTTGGTATTCTATAATGAGGTGGGATTAATTAATGATCCCATAGTTGAGGATCCTCTAGGGAAGACTGTTCATAGCATGCTAGAATTTCAAGGGTGAGGGTGAGAAACTGGAGTCCCACACTAGCGTTCTGGAGTTAAACAAAGGTAATTACATCGGCATGAGGACAGATTTGGCCCTAGTGGACTGGGCAGGAAGACTAAAAGGTAGGACAATTTATGAGCAGTGGCAGATGTTTAAGGAGATATTCAATTCTTCCCAACTAAAATATATTCCAGAGAGGAAGAAAGATTGTAAGAGGGGGAAAACATCCATGGCTATCAAGGAAGTTAAGGATAACATAAAGACAAAAACTAAGGCATACCATATTGCAAAGGCCAGTGGCAGGCTGGAAGATTGGGAAACTTTTAAAGATTAACAAAGGGTTACTAAAAAAGTAATAAAAAGAGCAAAGGTAAATTATGAAAGAAAGCTAGCACAAAATATAAAAATGAATAGCAAAAGCTTCTATCAGTGTATAAAAGGGAAGAGAGTACCTGAAGTGAATGTTGGTCCCTTAGAGGATGTGACTGGGGAGTTAATAGTGGGGAACACGGAAATGGCAGAGACACTAAATCAGTATTTTCCCTCAGTTTTCACGGTGGAGGACACTAGTACCATCCCAATAGAAACAGGAAATGCAGAGGTTATAGAAAGGGAGGAACTTAGAACAATCATCATCACTAGGGAAAAAGTACTGAGCAAACTATTGGGATTGAAGGCAGACAAGTCCCCAGGGCCTGATGGCCTACATCCTAGGGTCTTAAAGAAAGTGGCAGCGGAGATAGTGGATCCATTAGTTATAATATTTCAAAATTCCATGGATGCAGGGAAGGTTCCAGTGGATTGGAAAAAAGCTAATATAACGCCCTTATTCAAAAAGGGAGGGAGGCAGAAAGTAGGAAACTACAGACCAGTTGGTTTAACATCGGTCGTTGGGAAATTATTAGAATTCATTATTAAGGAAGTAATAACAGGACATTTAGAAAGTCAAAATGCAATCCATCAGAGTCAGCATGGTTTTATGAAGGGTAAATTGTGTTTGACTAATTTGTTAGAGTTCTTCAAAGATGTAACAAGCAAAGTGGATAATGGGGATCCTGTAGATGTAGTATATCTGGACTTCCAGAAGGCATTTGATAAGGTGCCACACAAAAGGTTAATACACAAGGTAAGATCACATGGGGTTAAGGGCAATTTATTAGCTTGGATAACAGAAACAGAGAGTCGGGATAAATGGGTCCTTTTCTGGTTGGCAAGATGAAACGAGTGGGGTGCCGCAGGGTTTAGTCCCCGGGCCCCAATCATTTACAATCTATATTAATGACTTGGATGCAGGCATAGTAAGTTGCAATAAAGAAGTAAGAAATATACAAATGGATATGGATAGATTAGGTGAATGGGCCAAAATTTGGCAGATGGAGTTTAACGTGGATAAGTGTGAGGTTATCCGTTTTGGTCGGAAGAATAGAAAGGCAAATTACTATCTAAATGGAGAGAAACTTCAGAGTGCTTCGGTGCAGAGGGATCTGGGTGTCCTCGTGCATCAATCGCAGAAAGCTAGTATGCAGGTGCAGCAGATAATAAGGAAGGCAAATGGAATTTTGGCATTTATTGCTAAAGGAATAGAGTATAAAATAGGTGAGTGTTGCTGCAACTGTACAAGGCATTAGTGAGACCACACCTGGAGTATTGCGAACAGTTTTGGTGCCCTTACTTGAGGAGGGATATAATTGCATTGGAGGAAGTTCAGAGAAGGTTCACTAGATTGATTCCAGAGATGGGGGGGCTTGTCTTATGAAGAGAGATTGAGCAGTTTGGGCGTTTACTCTCTGGAGTTTAGAAGAATGAGAAGAAATCTAATTGAGGTATATAAGATGATTAAGGGAATTGACAAAGTAGACGTAGAGAGGATGTTTCCTCTTGTGGGGCAATCTAGAACGAGAGGTCATAGTTTTAGGATAAGGGATAGCGGATTTAAAACAGAGATGAGGAGAAATTACTACTCTCAAAGCGTCGTGAGTCTGTGGAATTCACTACCCCAGAGTGCGGTGGATGCCGGGACATTGAGTAAATTTAAGGAGGAGATGGACAGATTTTTAATTAGTAATGGGTTGAAAGGTTATGGAGAACGGGCAGGAAAGTGGAGTTGAGGCCGAGATGCGATCAGCCATGATAGTACCGAATGGCGGAGCAGGTTCGAGGGGCTGAATTGCCTACTCCTGCTCCTAGTTCTTATGTTCCTCTGGGAAGTGCAGTGAGAGCAAAGTCTATGGCCCCACAGCTGGCTCAGCTGTACAGAAAGGCAGGAGGAAGATTGGGAATGCAATGGTGATAGGGGATTCTACAGTTTGAGGAACAGACAAATCTTTCTGCGGTTGCAAACATGAATCCAGGGTGGTAATGTTGCCTTCCAGGTGGTAGAATCAAGGATGTATAACTCATTGGTTAGGCCACAACTTGAGTACTGTGTGCAGTTCTGGTCACCTCATTACAGAAAGGATGTAATTGCACTAGAGAGAGTACAGAGGAGATTTACGAGGATGTTGCCAGGACTGGAAAAATGCAGCTCCGAGGAAAGATTGGATAGGCTGGGGTTGTTCTCCTTGGAACAGAGAAGGCTGAGGAGGGATCTGATTTTCATGTACAAAATTTTGAGGGGTCTGGATAGAGTGGAGGTGAAGGGTCTATTCACCTTAGCAGAGAAGTCAGTGACGAGGAAGCATAGATTTAAAGTGATTGGTAGAAAAATTAGAGGGGAGATGAGGAAAATCTTTTTCACCCAGAGGGTGGTGATGGTCTGGAACTCACTGCCTGAGAGGTTAGTTGAGGCAGAGACCCTCAACTCATTCAAAAGCAGTCTGGATATGTACCTCAAGTTGTGGTCATCTGCAGGACTACAGACCAAATGCTGGAAAGTGGGATTAGAATAGGTGGATTGTTTTTCGGCCAGCACAGACACGATGGGCCAAGTGGCCTCTTTCTGTGCCTTAAACTTTCTATGTCAGTGAGAGACTGCAGAGCGCTCTGAGGGGGGAAGGTGAATAGCCAGTAGTCATGGTCCATATTGGTACCAATGACAGTTAGAAAGAGCGATGATGTCCTGCAGGCAGATCTTAAGGATCTAGGAAAAAACGAGCAAGCAGGACCTCAAACGTAGTAATCTCCAGATTACTCCCAGTGCCACGCGCCAGCAAATATAGAAATAGAATAGAGTGTATGGCTGGAGAGATGGTGCATGGGGGTGTTTTTTTAGACTCCTGGGGCATTGGGACCAGTTCTGGGGGAGATGGGATCTGTACAGGTCAAAGACCTCACAGGGCAGTTTGCTAGTGCTATTGGGAAGGGGAATAGGCATCAGGATGTAGCATTAGAAAGGCAAAAAAGGTGTATGAAGGGTTGGGTCAAACAGATCGCAATTGAGTAAGAAACGAGAGGGCACAGATTTAAAGTAATTGGCAAAAGAAGCAAAAGTGACATGAGGAAAATCTTTTTCACACAGAGTGGTTAAGGTCTGGAATGCACTATCTGAGAGTGTGGTGGAGGCAGATACAATTGAAGCATTCAAAAGGGAATTAGACAGTTATATGGCCACAGTGTAGACATGTCCCCACAAAGAAAAATGGTGGTATGGCTAAATCTAGAGCCCCCTGGTTATCTGGAAGCATATAGGATAAGATAAAGCAGAAAAAGAAAGCTAATGACGATCACAAAAAACTTAATACTTTAGAAAGCCTGGAGGAGTACAGAAAGTGCAGAGGTGAAGTAAAAAAGAAAATTAGGAAAGTAAAGAGAGGACATGTAAAAATATTGGCAGGTAAAATCAAGGAAAACTCAACGATGTTTCATCTGTACATTAAGAGCAAGAGTATAACTAAGGAAAGGGTAAGACCTATCAGAGATGTACAAGGGAACTTTTGCTTGGATGCAGAAGATGTGGGCAGGGTTCTTAATGACTCTGTCTTCACAAAGGAGAGGGTTGATTTTGACATTGTAGTAAAAGAGTAGTGTGAAATATTAGATATGATAAGCATAGTGAGAGAGGAAGCACTAGAGGGTCTGACATCCTTGAAAGTGGATAAATCAACAGGGCCAGATGGATTGTATCTCAGGTTGTTAAAGGAAGCCAGGGAGAAAATAGCAGATGCTGATGATCATCTTCAAATCCTCACGAGATATAGGCGAGGTGCCTGAGGATTGGAGGTCTGCAAACGTTGTACCATTGTTTAAAAAGGGTGCAAGGGATCAACCAAATAATAATAGGCTGGTCAGTGGTGGGCAAATTGTTAGAATCAATGCTGAGAGATAGGATAAACTGTCACTTAGAAAGGCACGGATTAATCAGGGATAGTCAGCATGGATTTGTTAAGGGAAGGTCGTGTCTTACTAACTTAATTGAATTTTTTGAGGAAATAACAAGGAGGATTGATGAGGATTGTGCAGTGGATGTTGTCTATATGGATTTTAGTAAGGCAGTTGGCAAGGTCCCATCTGGCAGCCTGATCAGAAAAGTAAAAGCCCATAAGATACAGGGAAATGTCGCCAGTTGGATCCAAAATTGGCTCAGTGACAGGAAACAAAGGGTAATGGTAACCGAATTTTTTTGGCGAATGGAAGGTGGTTTCCCGTTGGTCAGTGTTGGGTCCTTGCTGTTTGTGGCATATATTAATGATTTGGACTTAAATGTAGCAGGCATGATTGAGAAATTTGCAGATGACACAAAAATTGGTTGTGTAGTTGATCGTGAAGAGGATAGCTGTAGACTGCAGAATGATATCAATGGTTTGGTTGAGTGGGTGCAAAAGTAGCAAATAGAATTCAATCCAGAGAAGTGTGAGGTAATGCACTTGGGGAGGGCAAATAAAGCAAGGGAATACACAATAAACAGGAGGATATTGAGAGGGGTAGAAGAAGTGAGAGACCTTGGAGTGCATGTCCACAGGTCCCTGAAGGTAGCAGGAAAAGGTATATAGAGTGGCGAAGAAGGTATATGGAATGTTTTCCTTTATTGGCCGAGATATAGAATACAAAAGCAGGGATGTCGTACTGGACCTGTATAAAACATTGGTCAAGCCACAGCTGGAGAATTATGGACAGTTCTGGTCACGACATTACAGGAAGGACATATTTGCTGTGGAGAGTGTACATAGAAACATGGAAAAATAGGGGCAGGAGTTAGCCATTCGGCCCTTCGAGCCTGCATCACCATTCACTACGATCTTGGCTGATCATCCATACTCTGTTCCCACTTTCTCCCCGTATCCCTTGATCCCTTTAGCCCGAAGAACTATATCTAACTCTTTCTTGAATATATTTAATGATTTGGCCTCAACTGCTTTCTGTGGAAGAGGTTCCACAGGTTCACCACTCTCTGGGTGAAGAAATCTCTCTCCTCATCTCAGTCCTAAATGACTTCCCCCTTATTCTTAGACTGTGACCCCTGGTCCTGGACTCCCCCGCCATCAGGAACATCCTTCCTGCATCTAGTCTGTCCAGTCCTGTTAGAATTTTGTAGGTTTCTATCAGATCCCCTCTCATTCTTCTAAACTCTAGCGAATACAAGCCTAATCGACCCAATCTCTCTTCTTACGTCAGTCCTGCCATCCCAGAAATCAGTCTGGTGAACCTTCCTTGCACTCCCTCCATAGCAAGAACATCCTTCCTCAGATAAGGAGACCAAAACTGCACACAATACTCCAGATGTGGTCTCATCAAGGCCCTGTATAACTGCAGCAAGACATCCTTGCTCCTGTACTAGAATCCTCTCGCTATGAAGGCCAACATACCATTTGCCTTCTTAACTGCCTGCTGCATGCTTACTTTCAGCGACTGGTGCACAAGGACACCCAGGTCTCGCTGCACCTCCCCCTTTCCCAATCTATCGCCATTCCGATAATCTGCCTTTCTGTTTTTGCCACCAAAGTGGATAACCTCACATTTATCCACATTATACTGCATATGCCATGTATTTGCCCACTCACTCAACCTGTCCAAATCACACTGGATCTTCTCTGCATTCTCCTCACAGCTCACACTCTCACCCAGCTTTGTGTCGTCTGCAAACTTGGATATATTACATTTAATTCCCTCATCTATATCATTAATATATATTAATATATGATCCTTGCGGTACCCCACTAGTCACTGTCTGCCACTCAGAAAAAGACACGTTTATTCCTACTCTTTGTTTCCAGTCTGCCAACCAGTTCTCTATCCATGTCAGTACCTTACCCCCAATCCCATGTGCTTTAATTTTGCACGTTAATCTCTTATGTGGGACCTTATCGAAAGCCCTCTGAAAGTGCAAATACACTATATCCACTGATCCCCCTTATCTATTCTACGAGTTGCATCCTCAAAAAATTCCAGTAGTTTTATCAAGCATGATTTCCCTTTCGTAAATCCATGTTGACTTTGTCCGATCCTGTCATTGTTTTCCAAGTGCTCTGCTAAACATCTTTTCTAATGGACTCTAGCATTTTCCCCACTACTGATGTTAGGCTAACCGGTCTATAATTCCCTGTTTTCTCTCTGCCTCCTTTTTTAAATAGTGGGGTTACATTAGCTACCCTCCAGTCCGCTGGAACTGTTCCAGAGTCTATAGAATTTTGAAAAATGACCAGAAGTGCAGTTACTATTTCTAGGACCACTTCCTTAAGTACTCTGGGGTGTAGATTATCAGGCCCTGGGGATGTATCAACCTTTAATCCCATCAATTTCCCTAACACTATTTCCCTACTAATACTGATTTACAGCTAGCACAGACACCATGGACTGAATGGCCTCTTTCTGTGATTTAACTTTATGGTTCTAGAAGGAGGCCATTTGGCCCGTTGTCTCAGTGCTGGCTCTCTGCAAGAGCAACTCTCCAAGTGCCACTCCCCATACCCCTGCGCATTCTAACTTTTCCGATAATAATCCAATTCCCTCTTGAATGCCTTGATTGAACCTGCCTCCGCCACGGTCTCAGGCAGTGCGTTCCAGATCCTAACCACTTGCTGCGTGAAAACGTTTTTCTGCATGTTGCCATTACTTGTTGCAAAATTACCTTAAATCTGTGCCCTCTGCTATTCGATCCTTCCACCAATTGGAACGGTTTCTCCCTATCTACTCTGTCCAGACCCCTCATGATTTTGAAAAATCTCCACTCAACCTTCTCGTCTCCAAGGAAAATAGTCCCAACTTCTCCAATCTACCTATATAACTGAAGTTCCCCATCCCTGGAAGCATTCTTGGGAATCTTTTCTGCACCCCTTCTAACATCCTTCCGATAATGTGGTGCCCATAACTGGACGCAATACTCCAGTTGAGGCCAAACCAGTGATTTATACAGATTTATCATAACTTGCTTGCTTTGTTACTCTATGCCCTATTGATAAAGCCTAGGATGCTGCATGCTTTATTAACCGCTCTCTCAATTGGTCTGCCACCTTCAATAATTTGTGCACATATGCACCCAGGTCCCTCTGCCCCTGCATGCTCTTTAGAATTATACCCTCCATTTTATGTTGTCTCTCCACATTCTTTCTAACAAAATGAATCACTTCACACTTCTCTGCATTAAATTTCATCTGCCACTTGTTCGCACATTCCACCAATCTGTCTATGTCCTTTTGGAGTTCTGCACTATCCTTGCAGTTCACAATGCTTCCAAATTTTGAATCGTCCATAAACTTTGAAATTGTGCCCTGTACACCAAGGTCTAGGTCATTAATGTAAGTCAGGAAGAGCAGGGGTTCTAACACCGACCCCTGGGAACTTCACTATAAACCTTCCTCCAATATCTTGTTACTGCTTCTCGAGCTCGTTGTACTCCTTGATTGAAGATATGGTCTTGCGATTTGTTGGGGCCTAGTAATCATCTTAAAACTTTGTTCACGTGGCAAACTCTTCTGTCTTTGAGGTTCATGTGGCTTCAATGGTTTCATTTCCTTGAGCAGCGATGAAGGCAGGCAGGAGAGAGATGTTCTTGCTTCAGTTCCAGGAGCACACGGCGTTCTGCCTCAAATCCCTTGTCTGAGGTTCACATTCAAAAAAAAACTCCCAAGTTGCCCAGCAGGCTAGTCATGTGACTAGATCCTTATATGGAACAGTCTCTTCAAATATCCTTTGTGGGAAGTGTAAATTCTCTGCAACAGCCATAGTCATGTGACTAACACTGTTCTGACCACTTCTGTGCATTGGAAAGCAGTTGCTGGATTCCCATTGTTTCAACATTGTCTGTTACCATGGAAATGTCTTTCCATTCAGGGCTTGCAATTTTAAGTTTTAATGTTCATGTGGCGAAATAATGTGTGCCTCAGTCTTGGCACGTGGGGTTTTGCCTGACAATTACAATTGGTCCCTGTATCCAAATCATTGATTGTGATTGTGATTAGCTGGAGCCCAAGCACTGATCCTGTGGTACCCCACTAGTCACAACCTGCCAACCTGAAAATGACCCATTTATTCTTACTTTCTGTTTTCTGCCTGTTACCCAATCCTCAATCCATGCTAGTATATTACCCCAATCCCATGCTTTTTAATTTTACTTAGTAACCGTCTATCAAAAGCCTTCTGAAAGCCCAAAGAAACCACATCCACTGGTTCCCCTTTATCCACTCTGCTAGTAACATCCTCAAAAAACTGCAACAGGTTTGTCAAACATGATTTCCCTTTCATAAATCCATGTTGACTCTGCCCAATCCTACCATTATTTTCTAAGTGTCCAGTAATCACATCCTTTTTAGTAGATTCCAGTATTTTCCCTACTACTGACGTCAGGCTAAGAGGTTGGTAGTTCCCTGATGTGTCTCTCCCTCCTTTCTTAAATAGTGGGGTTACATTTGCAACCTTCCAATCTGCAGGCACCATTGCAGAATTTCTAGAATTTTGAACTCAATGCCTGAAAGGGTGGTAGAGGCAGAAACCCTCATAACATTTAAAAAGTACTTGGATATGCACTTGAAGTGCCGCAACCTTATAAGGCTACGAACCGATAGGTGGAATGTAGGACTGGGCTGGATGGCTACATGTCAGCCAGTACAGATGGGCTGAATGGCCTCCTTCCATGCTGTATATTTCTATGATTCTATGATTGACTTGGACTTAGGTGCGCAGGACACAATTTCAAAATTTGCAGATGACACAAAACTTGCAAGTATTGTGAACTATGAGGAGGATAGTGATAGATTTCTAGAGGACATCGGCTGGTGGAATGGGCGGACATGTGGCAGATGAAATTTAATGGAGGGAGGTGTGCAATGATGCATTTTGGCAGGAAGAAAGAAGTGAGGCAATATAAAATAAAGGATACAATTCTAAAGGGACTGCAGTAGCAGAGAGTCCTTGGGGGGGTTGGTATATGTGCACAAATCGTTGAAGGTGGCAGGGCAGGTTGAGAAGGTGGTTAATAAGCTTACGGGATCCTGGGGTTTATAAATAGTGGCATAGAGTACAAGAACAAGGACCTTGTGGGATCTTTATAAAATACTGCTTCAACCTCAACAGGAGTATTATGTCCAATTGTGGGCACCACGTTTTAGGAAGGATGTGAAGGCTTTGGCAAAGGTGCAAAAAGATTCACGAGAATTGTTCCAGGATGAGGGATTTCAGTTATGAAGATAGATTGGAGAAGCTGTGGCTGTTCTGTTTAAAGAAGAGAAGGTTGAGAGAAGATTTGATAGATATGTTCAGAATCATGATGCATTTGTACAGAGTAGATGGAGAGAAACTGCTCCCATTGGCAGAAGGGTTGAGAACCAGAGGAGACAGATTTAAGGTGATGGACAAAAGAACCAAAGGCAACACGAGGAGAAACTTTTTTTGCACAGTGAGTGGTTAGTGTCTGGAATGCACTGCCTGAGAGTGTGGTGGAAGCAGATTCAATCAGGGCTTTCAAAAGGGAATTGGAAAAGCACCTGAGAAGAGAAAATTCGTAGGGCTACAGGGAAAATGCGGGGGGAGTGGCAGAGTTGCTGTTGCAGAAAGCCGGCTTGGACCTGACCAGCCGAATGGCCCCTTCCTGTGCTGTAACCATTCTATGATTCTACGTCTGAAGTTAAGCTGTGACCTGTTTATTAACCACCTGTAGTTGATCCATTTATTAGATGCAATCAGTGCGACGAATCCTCGAGTCATCGATGATGCTCGGGCCCGGAAGCTGTCCAATGACTTGAAGCGATGCACATACTACGAGACGTGTGCTACGTATGGACTGAATGTAGAACGGGTCTTCCAGGATGGTAATGTCACCTTCTGATCTTTAACAGCACTTGCTGAATTTACAGGAGCAACATTTCAGGCAGCTGCTTCTGCAGTCAGGTTTCCTGACAGGAAATTTTACTTTCTTTTGTCCCTTTGCTCTCTTTCTTTAATTTTGCTGCTCTTCAAGAACATAAGTAACAGGAGTAGGAGTCAGCCATTCGGCCCCTCGAGCCTGCTCTGCCATTCAGTAAGATCATGGTTGATCTTCTGCCTCAACTCCACTTTGCTGCACTATCCACTATTCCCTTAGTGCCCAAAAATCGATCAACCTCTGTCTTGAGTATACTGAATGACTAAGCATCCACAGCTGTCTGGGATAAAGAATTCCAAAGATTTACAACCCTCTGAGTGAATAAATTTCTCCTCATCCCAGTCCTAAATGAACTACCCCTTATTCTGAGACTGTGACCCTTGGATCTAGACTCCCCAGCCAGAGGAAACATCCTTCCAGCATCTGGTAGTTCTGATAAAGGGTCAACGACCTCAAAATAATGGGGGGGCGGTCGTGTAGTGGTAACGTCACTGGACAAGTAATCCAGAGCCCAGGCTAATGTTCTGGGGACATGGGTCAAATCCCACCACGGCCGAAGGTGAAATTTGAATTCAATTAATAAATCTGGGATTAGTTTAATGGGGATCATGAAACTATTGTCGATTGTTGTAAAAACCCATTTGGTTCACTAATGTCCTTTCGGGAAGGAAATCTGCTGTCCTTACCTGGTCTAGCCTATGTTTGACTCTAGACTCACACAAATGTGGTTGACTCTTAAATGCCCTCTGAAATGGCCTAGTAAACCACTCAGCTCAAGGGCAGTTAGGGACGGGCAATAAATGCTGGCCTAGCCAGCGATGCCCACATCCCACAAACAAATAAAAAAAAGTTAACAGTTTCTGTCTTCAAAGATACTACCCGACCTACTGAGTATTTCCAGCATTTTCTGTTTTTATTTATCCTCCCAGTGACTCCCCTGCCAAGCCCCTGTAGAATTTTATATGTTTCTAATTGGTCACCTCTCATTCTTCTAAACTTTACAGAATATAAGTCTAATCTACACAATCTCTCCGCGAAAGACAATCGTCTTATCCCAGAAATCGGTTTAGTGAATTTCATTGCACTCCCTCGAGGGCAAGTATGTCCTTCCTTTGGTAAGGGGACTAAAACTGCACCCAGTACTCCAGGTGTAATCTCTCAAATGCCCTATATAAATGTAGTAAGATTTCTTTACTCTTATACTCCAATCCCTTTTTATCAAACACTAACACTAATTGCTTGCTCTATCTGCAAGTTAATTTTCTGTGACTCACGTGCAAGGACACCCAGGTCCCCCTGAATATCAACATTGGCCAGTCTCTCACCATTCAAAAATATTCTGCTTTTTTACTTTTTGTACCCAAATGGATAATTTCACAGTTCTCCACGTTATATTCCATCTGCCATGTTCTTGCCCACTCACCCAACCTGTCTATATCCCTCTGCAACGTCTTTGCATCCTTCTCACCGCCGGCTTTCCCACCTAACTTTGTATTGTCAGGAAACTTGGATGCGTTACACTCTGTTCCCTCATCTAAATCATTAATATAGATTGAACATAACTGAGGCCCAAGTACTGATCCTTGCGGTACCCCACTAGTTACAACCTGCCAACCTGAAAATGGCCCAGTTATTCCTACTCTCTGTTTTTTGTCCATAAAACAATCCTCAATCCATGCTAATATATTACCCACAGTCCCATGAAACCTAATTTTGTGTAATATCCTCTTGTGTAGCACCTTCCAGAATGCTTTTGAAAATCCCAATACACTATATCCACTATCTACCTTACTACTTACATCCTCAAAAACGCTAACCCATTTGTCAAACACAATTTCCCTTTCATAAATCTGTGTTGCCTGCTTAATTGTCTTTTTTTTTAAAGTGCTCTATTATTACATCCCTAATAGATTCTAGCGTTGTGCCTATTACTGACGTTAGACTGACTGACCTACAGTTCCATGTTTTCTCTTACAACTTTCTTAAATAGCAGAGTTAATCCTCCCTTTTTAATCTACCCAACTCTTCTAATAGTCAGGTATCCTGGAATATTTAGTTCCGAAATTTACTCACTCATAAGATCATAGGAAATAGGAGCAGGAGTAGGCCATATGGCCCGTTGAGCCTCCTCTGCCATTCACACACATCATGACTGATCATCTACCTCTACACTATTTTCCCCCACTATCCCCATCTCCTTTGATGTCGTTAGTATCCAGAAATCTTTTTATATATTTTTTTATAGAGATACAGCACTGAAACAGGCCCTTCGGCCCACCGAGTCTGTGCCGACCAACAACCACCCATATATACCATATTCTCTACCACATCCCCACCGTTCTCCTACCATTTACCTATACTAGGGGCAATTTGCAATGGCCAATTTACCTATCAACCTGCAAGTCTTTGGCTGTAGGAGGAAACCGGAGCACCCGGTGGAAACCCGCGCAGACACAGGGAGAACTTGAAAACTCCGCACAGGCAGTACCCGGAACTGAACCCGGGTCGCTGGAGCTGTGAGGCTGCAGTGCTACCCACTGCGCCACTATGCCGCCCACATCTGTCGGATTTCTGTCTTGAACATGCTGAATGATTAAGCTTCCACAGCCCTCTGGGGTAGAGAATTCCACAGATTCACCACCCTCTGAGAAAAGAAATTCTTCCTCATCTCAGTCTTAAATGGCCTGCCCCTTATTCTGAGACTGTATTCCCTGGTTCAAGACTCACCAGACAGAGGAAACATCCTATCCACATCTACCATGTCACACTCTGTAACAATTTTGTAAGTTTCAATGAGATCATTCTTCTAAACTCTAGAGAATACAGACCCAGTTTCTCCTCATAAAACAATCCTGCCGTCCCAGGGATTAGACTGGTGAATTCTTCCTGAGATAAGGAGATCAAAACAGTGCACAATACTTGACAGTTAACTGTCAGTCACCATAAACTGGTGCATTCTCCATGGCAACGCATCTACCAATGAGAGTTCATTTGAACAAACAAAAAAAGAACAGTACAGCACAGGAACAGGCCATTCGGCCCTCCAAGCCTGCGCCAATCTTGATGCCTGCCGAAACTAAAGCCTTCTGCACTTCCGGGTTCCGTATCCCTCTATTCCCATCCTATTCATGTATTTGTCAAGATGCCTCTTAAATGTCGCTATCGTACCTGCTTCCACCACCTCCCCCGGTAGCAAGCTCCAGGCACTCACCACCCTCTGTGTAAAGAACTTGCCTCGCACATCCCCTCTAAACTTTGCCCCTCTCACCTTAAACCTATGTCCCCTAGTAACTGACTCTTCCACCCTGGGAAAAACCTTCTGACTATCCACTCTGTCCATGCCGCTCATAACTTTGTAAACCTCTATCATGTCGCCACTCCACCTCCGTCGTTCCAGTGAAAACAATCCGAGTTTATCCAACCTCTCCTCGTAGCTAATGCCCTCCAGACCAGGCAACATCCTGGTAAACCTGGTACCCTCTCCAAAGCATCCACGTCCTTCTGGTAGTGTGGCGACCAGAATTGCACGCAGTATTCTAAGTGTGGCCTAACTAAAGCTCTGTACAGCTGCAGCATGACTTGCCAATTTTTATACTCTATGCCCCGACCGATGAAGGCAAGCATGCCGTATGCCTTCTTGACTACCTTATCCACCTGCGATGCCACTTTCAGTGACCTGTGGACCTGTACGCCCAGATCTCTCTGCCTGTCAATACTCCTAAGGGTTCTGCCATTTACTGTATACCTCCCACCTGCATTAGACCTTCCAAAATGCATTACCTCACATTTGTCCGGATTAAACTCCATCTGCCATTTCTCCGCCCAAGTCTCCAACCGATCTATATCCTGCTGTATCCTCTGACAATCCTCATCACTATCCGCAACTCCACCAACCTTTGTGTCGTCCGCAAACTTACCAATCAGACCAGCTACATTTTCCTTCAAATCATTTATATATACTGCAAAGAGCAAAGGTCCCAGCACTGATCCCTGCGGAACACCACTAGTCACATCCCTCCATTCAGAAAAGCACCCTTCCACTGCTACCCTCTGTCTTCCATGACAGAGACAGTTCTGTATCCATCTTGCCAGCTCACCTCTGATCCCGTGTGGCCTCACCTTTTGTACCAGTCTGCCATGAGGGACCTTGTCAAAGGCTTTACTGAAGTCCATATAGATAACATCCACTGCCCTTCCTTCATCAATCATCTTTGTCACTTCCTCAAAAAACTCAATCAAATTAGTAAGACACGACCTCCCCTTCACAAAACCATGTTGTCTCTCGCTAATAAGTTCGTTTGTTTCCAAATGGAAGTAAATCCTGTCCCGAAGAATCCTCTCTAATAGTTTCCCTACCACTGACGTAAGGCTCACCGGCCTATAATTTCCTGGATTATCCTTGCGACCCTTCTTAAACAAAGGAACAACATTGGCTATTCTCCAGTCCTCTGGGACCTCACCTGTAGCTAATGAGGCTGCAAAGATTTCTGTCAAGGCCCCAGCCTTCCCTTGCCTCCCTCAGTATTCTGGGGTAGATCCCATCAGGCCCTGGGGACTTATCTACCTTAATGCTTTGCAAGACACCCAACACCTCCTCCTTTTTGATAATGAGATGACTGAGACTATCTACACTCCCTTCCCTAGGCTCATCATCCACCAAGTCCTTCTCCTTGGTGAATACTGATGCAAAGTACTCATTTAGTACCTCGCCCATTTCCTCTGGCTCCCCACAAAGATTCCCTTCTCTGTTCTTGAGTGGGCCAACCCTTTCCCTGGTTACCCTCTTGCTCTTTATATACGTATAAAAAGCCTTGGGATTTTCCTTAATCCTGTTTGCCAATGACTTTTCATGACCCCTTTTAGCCCTCCTGACTCCTTGCTAAGTTCCTTCCTACTGTCTTTATATTCCTCAAGGGATTCGTCTGTTCCTAGCCTTCCAGCCCTTACGAATGCTTCCTTTTTCTTATTGACTAGGCTCACCTTATCCCGCGTTATCCAAGGTTCCCGAAACTTGCCAAACTTATCCTTCTTCCTCACAGGAACATGCCGGTCCTGGATTCTAATCAACTGACGTTTGAAAGTCTCCCACATGTCAGATGTTGATTTACCCTCAAACAGCCGCCCCCAATCTAAATTCTTCAGTTCCTGCCTAATATTGTTATAATTAGCCTTCCCCCAATTTAGCACCTTCACCCGAGGACTACTCTTATCCTTATCCACAAGTACCTTAAAACTTATGGAATTATGGTCACTGTTCCCGAAATGCTCCCCGACTGAAACTTCAACCACCTGGCTGGGCTCATTCCCCAATACCAGGTCCAGTATGGCCCCATCCCTAGTTGGACTATCTACATATTGTTTCAAGAAGCCCTCCTGGATGCTCCTTACAAACTCTACCCCATCCAAGCCCTTAGCACTAAGTGAGTCCCAGTCAATATAGGGGAAGTTAAAATCACCCACCACTACAACCCTGTTACCTTTACATCTTTCCAAAATCTGTCTACATATCTGCTCCTCTACCTCCCGCTGGCTGTTGGGAGGCCTGTAGTAAACCCCCAACATCTTGACTTGTCCCTTCCTATTCCTGAGCTCCACCCATATTGCCTCGCTGCATGACCCCTCCGAGGTGTCCTACCGCAGTACAGCTGTGATATTCTCCTTAACCAGTAATGCAACTCCCCCACCCCTTTTACATCCCCCTCTATCCCGCCTGAAGTTTTTAAATCCTGGAACATTTAGCTGCCAATCCTGTCCTTCCCTCAACCAAGTCTCTGAAATAGCAACAACATCATAGTTCCAAGTACTAATCCAAGCTCTAAGTTCATCTGTCTTACCTGTTATACTTCTTGCATTGAAACAAATGCACTTCAGACCACCAGTCCCGCTGTGCTCAGCAACATCTCCCTGCCTGCTCTTCCTCTTAGTCTTACTGGCCTTATTTACTAGTTCCCCTTCATTTATTTCACTTGCTGTCCTACTGCTCTGGTTCCCACCCCCCTGCCACACTAGTTTAAACCCTCCCGAGTGACGCCAGCAAACCTCGCAGCCAGGATATTTGTGCCCCTCCAGTTTTGATGCAACCCGTCCTTCTTGAACAGGTCCCATCTGTCCCTGAAGAGATCCCAATGATCCAGATATCTGAAACCCTCCCTTCTACATCAGCTGTTCAGCCACATGTTTAGCTGCACTATCTTCCTATTTCTAGCCTCACTGGCACGTGGCACAGGGAGTAATCCCGAGATTACAACCCTGGAGGTCCTGTCTTTTAACTTTCGATTTAACTCCCTAAACTCCCCCTGCAGGACCTCGTCACTCTTCCTGCCTATGTCGTTGGTACCGATGTGTACCACAACCCCTGGCTGTTCACCCTCCCCCTTCTAGCGGTCACCCTCTATCTGCCTGCACCTTGGGTGTAACCACTTCTCTAAAACTCCTGTCTATGACGCTTTCTGCCACCTGCATGCTCCTAAGTGCATCCAGTTGCCGCTCCAACCGATCCATGCGGTCTGTGAGGAGCTGTAACTGGGTACACTTCCTGCAGATGTAGTCGTCTGGAACGCTGGAAGCGTCACGGACCTCCCACATCTCACAGGTGAAGCACTTCACCCCTCTAACTGACATTTCTAGCACTAATTAATAAATTAATTTAAAATAAATAAATACTTGTTAAATCCTTCCTAAATTGTTATAATTAACTATATGGTCCCTAGTGCTAGATTCCTACTATAAATATTAAATTCTAACTAAATACAGTAATCTCCTCCCTCTGGTTTAGTTACTCTACTTATTAATTAGTTAATTAGGGTTTTAATCAATTCTTATCAATGTTTTATTTTCAAATTCAGTAAAAAATTCCCTACCAATCAGGTCACAGCTTTCCTGTGACGTCACTGTCAGTTTTTCTTTACCAGAGGTAAGTTTTTTGTACTTACTGGTCTGGAACTCCGCCCTCCAAGTCTTCTCTCTGGATGCAGGCCACAAAACCCCGAGGTAAGTTTTTTATACTTACCGGTCCGGAACTCCGCCCTCCGAGCCTTCTCCCAGTCAGCTGTGCTCTTTGGAAGCTCTCGGCTCCCCTCACTCTGAGGACAGGTAGGAAATGAAAGGAGTTCCTCACTCCCTCCTCACCGAACTTCCTCAGTTACCAAACTTCCACTATCGTACTCTAATGCAACCCAAGTCAGCACTCCAGTGCAAACAAAGTCAGCACTGTCTTCTTATACAGTATAAAGTTGTTGCTTCCCCTTACATTGGTTATTCTTACAGATTGTCCTGATGAGTGCAAGACGAAAAACTTCGAAAACATGTCTCTATTTTCAGCAACACTCAAGTTCTGTACTACTAAATGACTATTTGAATCCACAGATTATTACCTTTGAGGTTCTGTATTTTAATTTTGACCCTCGCTCCTCAAACTATCTCAGCAGAACCTCATTCCTGGTTCTGCCTGTGTTGTTGGTTCCTACTTGGATGATGACAACTGGATTCTCCCCCTCCCACTCCAGGTTCATCCCCAGCCGCAGGTAGATGTCCTTAACCCTGGCACTGGGCAGGCAACACAACCGTCAAAACTCCTAGTCATGGTTGCAGAGAACAGTACCTATCCCCCTGACTATACTGTCCCCTATCACGACCACATTTCTTTTCACTCTCTTCATTTGAATGTCTTCCTGTATCCCCATGCCATGGTCAGTTTGCCCATCCACACTGCAGACTTTGCCCTCATCCAGACAGACAGCAAGAACCACAGACCTGTTGGATAAGGGTAAAGGCTGAAGCTCCTCCCGCACTTAACTGCCTGACTCACAGTCACACCTGTTCTTTTCCCATCTATTGCCAAATGCTGTCTGCTGCAGCTATTTGTGCAATAAATTTATTGTTTTTACCTGTATTAATGACATAGTAAATGACGAAGTGTTAAAAATCACAGGTATCCAGCGTGGCTGCAGTAGCGCTGAGCTATCTGCAGGTGGTGGTGTTGATTCAACAGAAGTCACAGGTCTTGCTGGCACCCTTTGGTGGTGTACTGTGGTACTGCAGCTGTGCAGCAGAGTGACAGAAAGCCCTCAGACCATGAGGATTTGACTGAGAAGCTGTGGTTTTCCTTGCTGCCTCATGTATATCATCTGGTTTGTGTGTATCCACCCCTCAGATGTTCACCCGTAGCTGATCTTAGCTAGGGTTGTAGCTGGAATGCTATGAAAGGTCTCAACACCTGTTGGTGGGAGGATTGAGGAGAGCGTTGGCTCGTTGGTGATACCGCTGCAGGTGAATAGCCTGCTAACAGTCACTGTCTCTGCTCACAAGTGGAAAGTGGTTGCTTGGGTGAAGTACCATCAGGTGTTGAAACTTTGCCGAGTGAGAATCAGCACCTTAATGAAAGAGGAGGTGCTGAGTCTGAATGTATTGGATCAATGTAGATAATCGATTGATGGCTGAGTCACAAAGCTTAACGGTATCTGGTGTTCCCTCATTTAGTGGCTCAGAAGATTGTGGCATTACGGAAGAAACAGCAGTTATCGATTGGACCCTGCAAGTCACTGCCAAACTCTCCCAGTCATTCCTCCGTTCCTAATGCGTCCATCCCATCTGTGCACATCAACCAGGTGAAGCCCTGCTGTTTGTGCATGTCAGCGTATCAGATATTGGGCATAGCCGTGTGTTGAGCGTGAGCGCCAGCTGTACTGTTTAATGTTGAATCCACATATATATGCGGCAGCTAGTATCTCCCCTCATACCCAGTTACCACCAGAGAGAGACAGAGGTGGTGGGGAGAGAGAGCGAGAGAGAAAGACATAAGCAGACAAATACACATGTCACCAGATATGCACACATATATGCAAGCACCTAAGCTCAACTGTCCTGCTGACTGGAGTTGGTGGGGGTGAGGGAAGTGAGCAGCTCATCTGTAGTCTCAGTGGGGACGAATGCACAGATGAGAAAGAATTTGGACTTTTAAAGCCCTCTGCAACCTCAGTTAGTTTAGTTTAGAAGTATTGTCAGGTGGGGCGAATATTGATGGCTTTTTTAACAGTGCTGTGTTAGACTGTGAGTCCTGTTCAGTAGCTGCTGTGGTATTTTGCTGGTTTTAATCTGGTGTGAATCACACAGGCTGCTAACGGAGGGGTCTTCAGTGATTATTCATCTTCAGTGCCGTCCACTCCCAGTATGAGTCAGAAGGAACTGCGAATTGAGACAATCGCTGCATCCAGCACCCCCACCCCTGTTCGCAAACAATCCAAGCGACGCTCCAACATATTCACAGTAAGTACAAAGCCGATAATTTGCTTAGTAGGCACTTTCTGGGTCCTGTGTTTAATAATAGACTAAGCCTTGTAAATTGACGGAGCTGCTTTTTTTTTGGCATCAAGCCTTTAAAAAAGTGAATATTTATGAAGCACCATTTTGCTTACAGCAAAATGCAATAGACAGTAAAGATGACTGAGCAGTTAATCTGTTCATGGTGCTGTTGGTTGTGGGAGGAATGTTGACCCAGGGCACCTGGAGAACTCACTGCTCTCCAGAAATGCCAAAGGATCTTCAACATCCACCAGAACAGGGTCATGGAGGAACAATAACTTATATTTATACAGCACCTTGAACGTCCCAAGACACTCCTTAAGACCATAATAGACAAAAATTAACACTGAGCCAAAGAAGGAGACGTTAGGGTGGGCGGCTAAAAGCTTGGTCAAAGAGATAGGTTTTAAGGATGACCTTAAAAGAGGAGAGAGAGACAAAGAGATTTAGAAAGCATAGAGCTTTTAACATGTCGCACTCCTTTAGTATAGTACTGAAGTGTTAGCCTGGGCTTTAGGCTCCAATCCTGGAGCAGAGTTTGATTGGAAGATAGCACCAAGCATGGTTCAAAACAGAAAGTGCTGGAAATACTCAGCAGATCAGGCAGTATCTGTGGAGAGAGAAAAACAGATAAAGTTTCAGCTCGATGCCCTTAGTCAGAGATAATGAAAGGTCATCAACCTGAAACCGTGTTTTGCTCTCTTCACAGATACTGCCTGATTTGCCGAGTATTTCCAGCATTTTCTGTTTTGATTTCAGATTTCGAGTATGCACATTATTTTGTTTTTGTGAGAATGCATCCCTAGGCTGCACACTGCTAAATAGGGTCCTAAGAGAGAGAAGAAAGAGGGCGGACAAGAGGTGAGTCACTGCAGCTCCCCCCACGGCCATCAGCAGTCCATTGCACAGTCGCGTCCACGTCCAGCTACAGGAGGTTGGTCTGACAATGTGGAGTGCTGATCTGTGCACACCCTCACTATCACCAAGTCAACATAAGAAATAGGATAGAATTCGGCCCCTTGAGCCTGCTCCGCCCATTCAGTAAGATCACGGCTGATCTGATTATGGCCTTAACTCCAATTTCCTGCCTTTAATTCTGTCTTTTTATCATTTTTCCCGACTCTGACCTTATTTGCTGGTGCATTCCTATGTTTGTACACTCTGTCCTGTCACACTCTGGTTATCATTACCCATAATGCTACCTGCATTGTTGCCTTGTGCTTTCTTGTTAAGTTTCTAAACCTCCCCTCACGGGAACTCTTCACCCCACATTATTTAGTTTAAAGCCCTCTCTACAGTCCTAGTTAAAAGATTCGCCAGGACACTGGTCCCAGCGCGTTTCGCTGAAAGACCATCCCAACGGCACAGCTCCCTCTTTCCCCAGTCCTGGTGCCAGTTCCCCATGAATCAAAGTCCATTTCTCCCACACCAATCACACATTTGACTCGCTGATCTTATTTACTGTATGCCAATTTGCTCGTGCCTGAGGTATTTATGAAGTGATTTACAGCTCAGAAGGAGGCTATTCAGCCCAAAATGTCCATGCCAGCTCTCTGCAGAGCAATCCAGTCTGTCCCACTCCCCCACTCGATCCCCATGGCCCTGCAAGTTTATTTCCTTCAAGTGCCCATCCAGTTTCCTTTTGAAATCATTCATCGTCTCTGCTTCCAGCAACCCCATGGGCAGCGAGTTCCAGGTCATTATCACTCGCTGCATCAAAAAGTTCTTCCATACATTTCCCCTGCATCTCTTTCCCAAAACCTTAAATCTGTGTCCCCTAGACCATTAGCTAATGGAAACAGTTTTTCTTGTCTCACATACCTAAATTAATCATAATCTTGTTCAACTCTATCAAATCTCCCCTCAATCTCCATTACTCCAAGGAGAACAACCCCAGCTTTTCCAACTTAACCTTGTAACTAAAATCCTTCATCCCTGGAACCATTCTGGTAAATCTCCTCTGCACCCTCTCTCAGACCCTCACATCCTTCCTGAAGTGTGGTGACCAGAACCTGGACTCTACTCAGTTTGCGCCTAACCAGAGCTTTATAAAGGTTCAGCATAACTTCCCCGCTTTTGTACTCAATGCCTGTATTTATGAAGCCTAAGATACGAACATACGAATTAGGAGCAGGAGTAGGCCACTCGGCCCCTCGAGCCTGCTTCACCATTCAGCAAGATCATGGCTGATCTGATTGTAACCTCAACTCCACATTCCTGCCCACCACCTTTCACCCCCTTGCTTATCAAGAATCTATGTACTTCTGCCCTAAAAATATTTGAAAACTCTGCTTCCACTGCCTTTTGAGAAAGAGAATTCCAAAGACTCACAGCCCTCTGAAAGAAAAAAATTCACCTCAATAATAATAAATAAAAATCTCTGTCTTAAATCGGCAACCCTTTATTTTTAAATAGTGACCCCTAGTTCTAGATTCTTTTACAACCGAGGTGGGAGGAGTGCACTGTTTATTTTAGTTCCACTTCTCCACGGGTCACAACATATATTTAAATTTTTTCCCACTTACCGATATGGTCAATCATAGACTGTTTCTATCCCAGAATAAAACACACCAACCAGGCTTCTTTAATAAACAACAAAATTATCCATTTATTATAAAACAAGTCTTAACCAGTAATGACATAAAGCATAAACACACAGATTGAAATATTAAAATTCCCTTTTTACCTTAGCCCCTCACACTCTCACACACACACACACCTCTACTGGTTAATCGGAAAAATAAAGGGATTTGCGTTTTCGAGCTCTATTTAAAAAAAGGGGTCAAATACTTGCTACTTCTTGAAGAAGAAAACAAAGATATGGAAAGATGTCGTTTGTTGTAGTTTGGCATCCCAAATACGTATAGATGACTGTCACTGGGTTCTTCCTAGAACAGTTCTTTCCAGGTGATGTTGAAGATAAGTTTGGATAGGCTTCCCAAGAAATGCAGCAACAGGGGTTTCTGATCGGCCTTACAACAGAAATGTGGCAACAGGGGTTTCAATTTCCACACATTCGATACACAGGGTTTCTTCAAATGCAGGTGGAAAGAGCAGACTGACACACTGGATATGCAGGGTTTCTTTCCAAGAGAGAGAAAAAGAGATGAGCTGGGTTTCCTTGGCAGGCAAAAACCAACTGTCTTCCAAGCAGTTTACACACCAACTTTCTTTCTAAAACCATTTTCCATATGGCAACTCACTGTCCAAAGCGAAACCATAAAAAATGACACAAGAGACAAGCCTCCTGACCTCTATAAATCATGACCTGTCACTTCTCTGCAAACTTCTTTCCCAGGTCAAAAACAACCCCTGCTTGGTAATTATCTGCAGACAGGTGCCTTCCAGTAATTGTTTGGTTTCAAGCTCAGTCCAAAAACCTTCTGGTGACCTCCCTTAAAAAAAATCACAAGGTTCAGCATCTCTTCAAGCTTCCAGATGAATCAATGTCCGTAATTCAACTATAAGTCCTTAAAAACATATTTTACAAAAAAATAGAAGCACTCTCGTAACAATTCTCCCACAAGGATCTTATATGTTTCAATCAAGTCGCCTCTTACTCACCTAAACGCCAGCGGATACAAGCCCGTTCAAATCAGCTGCCATCTCCTTACTTTCCATTATTAATTCCCAGACTCATTTTCTATAGGACCAACGCTCACTTTGTTAACTCTTCCATATGCTCATATGGTCCCATATGCTTTGCTAGTTACTCTGTCAATATGTCCTGCCACCTTCAAAGATGCCTCTTGACAAATACAGGTATAGGATGGGAATAGAGGGATACGGTCCCGGAAGTGCAGAAGGTTTTAGTTTAGACAGGCATCAAGATCGGCGCAGGCTTGGAGGGCCGAATGGCCTGTTCCTGTGCTGTACTGTTCTTTGTACTCCTCCAAATTTGATATCATCAGCAAATTTTGAAATTCTACTCTGTATTGCAAGATCAAAGTCATTTATGTGTAGCAAAAAAGGCAGTGGTCCCAGCACTGACCCTTGGGGAACACCACTGTCTACCTCCAGTCTGAAAAATAACCATTTATAACGACTTGCTGTTTTCTGTCCTTGAGCCAGTTATTTTTTAATTGACCCTCCTATTCCATGAGCCTCAATTTTGTTAACTGGCCTTTTATGTGGCACTTCATCAAAAGTTTTCTTAAAATCCATATAAACAACAGTCACCGCATTCCCTTCATCAACCTTCTCTGTAACTTCATCAAAAAATTCCATTAGATTAGTCAAGCATGATCTGCCTTTTCCAAATCCATGCTGGCTCTCCTTAATTAATTCAAACCTCTCCAAGTGTGTTTTGATATTTTTTCCCGGACTGGCCTGTATTTGCTAGGACTGTCCTTACATCCTTACTTGAATTAAGGGTGGCACATTTGTCACTCTCCAATACTCTGGCACCTCCCCCGTATCAAGGGAAGATTGGAAGGTTATGGCAAGCCCTTCCATTATCGCCATCCCCACTGCCTTGAGAAACTTGGGATGCAAGCCAACTGGACCAGGTGACTTATGGTGAATCAAAAAAACAGCATGTATGATGCATGTCAGGTGATGTCTTCAAGTGAGAACCAGGCCAAATACAATAAGTTGAGAAGGGATGTGAAAAGGAAAATAAGGCTGGCAAATGGAAACCTTCCAGTACCTCCTCACACTCAATTTTTACCCTTTCCATTGTTACCCTTTGCACTTGAAGAATTCACCTGACATGCATCATACATGCTGTTTTTTTGATTCAACATAATCTCTATCTCCCTCGTCATCCAAGGAGCCCTGTTTTTGGTTCCCATACCATTCGTCGTTTTTGGAATGTACCTGAAGCATCTTTCTCTTAAAGATTGTTCTGTTACAGTTTTTCCTGTCACTCTTTGGTTCCACTTTATTCTCGCTAGATCCCTTCTCATCCCATTGAAATTAACCCTTTTCCAGTCTAGACATTCTACCTTATATCGTTCCTTGCTTTTCTGCATTACTGGTCTGTATCTCTAAACTAAACTAAACTAAACCATACGATACGATGTTCACTCTTATCCAAGTGATACCCCACAGACACTTAGCCCAAATCATTTCCCAGCACCAGATCCAGCCATGCATCCTTTCTAGTTGGACCGAGAACATACTGAGCAAGGAAGTTCTCATGAACACAAGCCAGAAATTCCTCCCCTCCTCTCCCTTTACTCTAAAATTATCCCAATTGATATTTGGGTAATTAAAATCCCTCAATATCACCATTCTATATTTCTTGCACATCTCCGTGATCACCCTGCAGACTGGCTCCTCTCCCTCTTTCTCATTATTTGGGAGAAAGTGGCGTGTGTGTAACAGGCTGTGACTAGAACCTGCCGGGTAAAGTTATGCAGCTCAGTAGCTGGAAAGTTATTGGTTACCTGCACCTCGGGAGGTCCCCCCTCATCCCGAATAAGCAGGAGATAGCTCTGTCCATCAACCACAATCTCCTTCGTAAAGCGACCACCTTCGATTATTACCTTTGTGCTTCTGCTTTTTAATTTAACACCTAGCTGCTCATACTCCCTCAGCAGAAACTCTCTCTTAGTCGTACCTATGTAATTGGTACCCAAATGGAGCACGATAACTGAATCCTTCCTCTCCCACTCTGCTCCTCTCCAGCCCGAGGAGATGTCCTTAACCCTGGCATTGGTCATGCAACACAGCCTTCCAGATGCACGCTCTCGGCTGCAGAGGACATTACCTATTCCCTTAAATATACTGTCCCGTACTACTACAACATTAGGGGGAGCCAGTGGCGTAGTGGTAATATCACTGTACTAGTAATCCAGAGGTCCAGGCTAATGCCCTGGGGACATGGGTTCAAACCCCACCACAGCAGCTCGTAGAACTTAAATACAATTAATTAATTTTTTGAAATCTCAAATTGAAAACAAGTCTCAGAAATGGTGCGATGAAACCATCATCGATTGTTATAAAAAAAAACATCTGTTCACTAATGTCCTTTATGGAAGGAAATCATAGATAGTTTAAGGCACAGAAAGAGGCCACTTGGCCCATCATGTCTGTGCTGTCCTTACCTGGTCTGGCCTACATGTGACTCCAGACTCTCAGCAATGTGGTTGATTCCTAACTGCCCTCAGAAATGGCCTAGCAAGCCAGTCAGTTATTCAAGGGCAATTAGGGATGGACAACAAATGCTGACCTTGCCGGCGATGCCCACATCCCATGAAAGAATTTTTAAAAATCCTCTTTACTCTTCTCCCAATTGAATGGCCTGTGGTCAGTTTGCTCATCCTCCCTACAGTCCCTGTTCTTGTCCATACAAGCTGCAAGAACCTCGTACCTGTTGGGCAATCACCAGGGCTGAGGCCCCTCCATTGCTACCTTCTGGATCCCTGTAGATGCCTCATTCGTAGTCACAATCTCCTGTCCCTGAGAACAGACCAAATCTGACATACCTAAACAAAGGGGTGTGACTCTCTCCTTGAGCAAAGTGTCCAGGTAACTTTCCCCCTCCCTGGTGCATCGCAGTGTCTGAGTGTCAGGGAAAGGAAAGGCTCTGGGAGTTTGATGTGGTTAGTCGGCCTGGCAGGACAGAGCAAAGAAAAAGGAGTGACATCGAGCGTATAGCACAGAAACAGGCCATTTGGCCCAACTGGTCCGTGCCAGTGTTCATGCTCCAAACGAACCTCGTCCTACTCTTATTAATCTAACCCTATTAAAGTATCCTTCTATTTCTTTCTCCCTCATGTATTTATCTAACATCCCCTCAAATGTATCTATATTATTCACCTCAACCACTCCCTGTGGTAGCGAGTTTTACATTCTCACCATTCTCTGGGTGAAGAAGTTTCTCCTGAATTCCCTATTGGCTCCGTTAGTGACTTTATTTATTTAGAGATACAGCACTGAAACAGGCCCTTTGGCCCACCGAGTCTGTGTCGACCAACAACCACCCATTTATACTAACATTACAGTAATCCCATATTCCCTACCACCTACCTACACTAGGGGCAATTTACAACAGCCAATTTACCTACCACCTGCAAGTCTTTGTCTGTGGGAGAAAACTGGGGCACCCGGCGAAAACCCACGTGGTCACAGGGAGAACTTGCAAACTCAGCACAGGCAGTACCCAGAATCGAATCACTGTGCCGCCTAGATTTGGACTTCCCACAAGTGGAAACATCTTCTCTACATCTACCCTATTGAACCCCTTCATAATTTGAAAGACCACCATCAGGTCACCCCTCAGCCTTCTCTTTTCCAGAGAAAAGAGCCCCAGCCTGTTCAATCGTTCCTAATAGCTATGTAGGAACGAAAGACGGATTTAGATAGACAGCAGCTTGTTACATCATTCTGAATCATATCAAACTTACGGGAAGAGCAATCGGCTAGAGGACCAATAGACTAAACTGCCATTAGGTAACCAATGCATCGCATTCTTTTAAACCCTTTCTCCTCATCCTTTAGTATTGTTAATGTCAACAATAAATAGCTCAGTGAACTGTATTCAGTGTCTGGGTCTCTAAATTCCATTCCCTCATCTGTAAAGTAAGAGTTGTGTTCCTGGACTAATAATCTAGAGAATGTGAGTTCAAATCCCAACAGATCAGTGTGAAAATTTGAATTCGATTTAATAAATCTGGAATTAAAAAGCTGGGATCATCAAAACAAAGCATCAAGTTGATGGTTTGTCATAAAACCCATCTGGTTCACTCATGTCCTTGAGGGAAGGAGAGCTGCGGCCATGACCCAGTCTGGCTTATATATGACTTTTTAAAATGCGTTTTCATGGGATGTGGTTGTCGCTGGCAAGGCCAGCATTTGAATTACCCTGGAGAAGGTGGTGGTGAGCTGCCGCTGAAACCACTGCAGTCCATGGAGTGTAGGTGCACCCACAGTGCTGATAGGGAGGGAGTTCCAGGATTTTGATCCAGCGACAGCGAAGAAACGGCGATATAGTTCCAAGTCAGGATGGTGTGTGACTTGGAGGGGAACTTGCAGGTGGTGGTGTTCCCATGTATTTGCTGCCCTTGCCCTTGTAGTTGGTAGAGGTGGCTGGTTTGGAAGGTGCTGTCTAAGGAGCCTTGGTGAGTTGCTGCAGTGCATCTTGTAGATGATACACACTGCTGGCACTGTGCATCGGTGGTGGAGGGAGTGTCTGTTTAAGGTGGTAGATGGGGGTGCCAATCAAGTGGGCAGCTTTGTCCTGGACCGTGTCGAGCTTCCTGAGTATTGGAGCTGCACCCATCCAGGCTAGTGGAGAGTATTCCATCACACTCCTGACTTGTGCCTTGTAGATGGTGAACAGGCTTTGGGGAGTCAGGAGGTGAGTTACTCGCCTCAGGATTCCCAGCCTTTGCCTGCTTTTGTAGCTACATTATTTATGTGGCTTCTCCAGTTCGGTTTCTGGTCAATGGTGACCTCCCAGGCTGTTGATTGTGGGGGATTCAGCGATGGTAATGCCATTGAATGTCAAGGAGAGATGGTTAGATTCTGTCTTGTTGAAGATGGCCATTGCCTGGCACTTGTGTGGCGCAAATGTTATTTGCCACTTATCAACCCAAGCTTGAATGTTGTCCAGGTTTCGCTGCATATGGACATGGACTGCTTCAGTATGAGGAGTTGCGAATGGTGCTGAACATCGTACAATCATCAGTGAACATCCCCACTTCTGACCTTATGATGGAGGGAAGGTCATTGATGAAGGAGCTTAAGATTGGGCCTAGGACAATACCCTGAGGAACTCCTGCAGTGATGTCCTGGAGTTGAGATGATTGGCCTCCAACAACCAGAACCATCTTCCTTTGTGCTAGATATGACTCCAACCAGCAGAGAGTTTTCCCCCCGATTCACATTGACTTCAGTTTTGCTAGGGCTCCTTGATGCCATACTTGGTCAAATGCTGCCTTGATGTCAAGCGCAGTCACTCTCACCTCACCTCTGGAGTTCAGCTCTTTTATCCATGTTTGAACCAAGGCTGTAATGAGGTCAGGAGCTGAGTGGTCCTGGTGGAACCCCAACTGAGCATTATTGAGCAGGTCGTTGGTGTTTTAGTGTCACTTGATAGCAATGTCAACTTTCACCATCACTTTGCTGATGATCGAGAGTAGACTGAGGGGGCAGTAATTGGCTGGATTGGATTTGTCTTGCTTTTTGTGGACAGGACATACCTGGGCAATTTTCCACATTGCCAGGTAGACGCCAGTGTTGTAGCTGTACTGGAACAGCTTGGCTAGGGTCGCGGAAAGTTCTGGAGCACAAGCCTTCAGTACTATTGCCAGAATGTTGTCAGGGCCCATAGCCTTTGCAGTATCCAGTGCCTTCAGTCCTTTCTTGATATCACGCGGAGTGAATCGAATTGTCTGAAGACTGGCATCTATGATGCTGGGGACTTCAGGAGGAGGCCGAGATGGATCATCAACTCGGCACTTCTGGCTGAAGATGGATGCAAATGCTTCAGCCTTATCTTTTGCACAGATGTGCTGGGTTACCCCATTGTTGAGGATGGGGATATTTGTGGAGCCTCCTCCTCCTGTTAGTTGTTTAATTGTCCACCGCCATTCATGACTGGATGTGCCAGGACTGCAGAGTTTTGGTCAGATCCATCAGTTGTGGGATTGCTTAGCTCTGTCTATTGCATGCTGCTTCAGCTGTTTGATATTGAAGTTGTCGTGGGTTGTAGCTTCACAAGGTTTACACCTCATTTTTAGGTATGACTGGTGCTGCTCCTGGCATGCCCTCTTGCACTCTTCATTGAACCAGGGTGGGTCCCTTGACTTGATGGTACTGGTTGAGTGTGCGATATGCCGGGCCATGAGGTTACAGATTGTGATTGAATACAATTCTGCTGCTGCTGATGGTCCACAGCGCCTCATGGATGCCTAGTTTTGAGCTGCCAGATCTGTTCTGAATCTATTCCATTGGCACGGTGGTAGTGCCACACAACACGATGGAGGGCATCCTCCATGTGAAGACGGGACTTCGCCTCCACAAGGACTGTGCGGTGGTCACTTCCACCAATACTGTCATGGACAGATGCATCTGCAACAGGTAGATTGGTGAGGACGAGGTAAGGTATAATTTTCCCTCTTGTTGGTTCCCTCACCATCTGCCGCTACCCAGTATAGCAGCTATGTCCTTGAGGACTCGGCCAGCTCGGTCAGTAGTGGTGCTACCGAGCAACTCTTGGTGATGGACGTTGAAGTCCCCCATTTTGTGCCCTTGCCACCCTCAGTGCTTCCTCCAAGTGCTGTTCAACATGGAGGAGTACTGATTCATCAGCTGAGGGGGGGGTGGCAGTAGGTGGTTATCAGTAGGAGGTTACCTTGCCCATGTTTGACCTGATGCCATGAGACTACATGGGGTCCGGGGTCGATGTTGAGGACTCCCAGGGCAATTCCCTCCCAGCTGTATACCATTGTACACCACACCAGTCCCGCACCAACACGGTTGATGCTTAACTGTCCTCTGAAGTAGCAGTGCAGGACACTCGGTTGCATCAAACTATCTTCTGAGGGAAACTAGGGGCAATAAATGCAGGCCCTGCTAGGACTCTCACATCCTAAAAATGAACAATATAAAAAGGACCCTCCCATGCTTTGCAAACAGTGAATTGATTGAAGTTCATACTTGGGAGCCAGTTACTGCTCAGCAGTGAGATAATGCACCAATTAATCTTCCTCCTTCAGGTGTTGTTTAAGAGAGGAATGTTTGCCTGGACATAGAACAGTACAGTACAGCACAGTACAGGCCCTTCGGCCCACGATGTTGTGCCGATCCTTTAACCTACTCTAAGATCAAACTAACTACCTACCCTTCATTCTACTATCATCCATGTACCTATCCAAGAGTCGCTTAAATGCCCCTAATGTATCTGCTTCTACTACCACCGCTGGCAGCGCATTCCACGCACCCACCACTCTCTGCATAAAGAACCTACCTCTGACATCTCCCCGAAACCTTCCTCCAATCACCCTAAAATTATGCCCCCTGGTGATAGCCCTTTCCACCCTGGGAAAAAGTCTCTGACTATCCACTCTATCTATGCCTCTCATCATCTTGTACCCCTCTATCAAGTCACCTCTCATCCTTCTTCGCTCCAATGAGAAAAGCCCTAGCTCCCTCAATCTTTCTTCGTGGGACATGCCCTCCAGTCCAGGCAGCATCCGAGTAAATCTCCTCTGCACCCTTTCTAAAGCTTCCACATCCTTCCTATAATGAGGCGACCAGAACTGAACACAATATTCCAAGTGTGGTCTAATCAGGGCCTTATAGAGCTGCAGCATAACCTCGCGGCTCTTAAACTCAATCCCCCTGTTAATGAAAGCCAACACACCATACGCCTTCTTAACAACCCTATCAACTTGGGTGGCAACTTTGAGCGATCTATGGACATGGACCCCAAGATCCCTCTGTTCCTCCACACTACCAAGAATCCTGTCTTTAAGCCTGTATTCCACATTCAAATTCGACCATCCAAAATGTATCATTTCACACTTTTCCAGGTTGAACTCCATCTGCCACTTCTCAGCCCAGCTCTGCATCCTGTCAATGTCCCGTTGCAACCTACAACAGCCTTCCACACTATCCACAACTCCAGCAACCTTCGTGTCATTGGCAAACTTGCTAACCCAGCCTTCCACTTCCTCATCCAAGTCATTTATAAAAATCACAAAGAGCAGAGGTCCCAGAACAGATCCTTGTGGAACACCACTGGTCACCAAGCTCCAGGCTGAATACTTTCCATCTACTACCACCCTCTGACTTCGATGGGCCAGCCAATTTTGTATCCAGACAGCCAACTTTCCCTGAATCCCATGCCTCCTTACTTTCTGAATGAGCATACCATGGGGAACCTTATCAAACGCCTTGCTAAAATCCATATACACCACATCCACTGCTCTTTCTTCATCAATGTGTTTTGTCACATCTTCAAAGAATTCAATAAGGCTTGTGAGGCATGACCTGCCCCTCACAAAGCCATGCTGACTGTCTCTAATCAAACCATGCTTATCCAAATAATCATAAATCCTGTCTCTCAGAATCCTCTCCAATAATTTGCCCACTACTAACGTAAGACTGACTGGTCTATAATTCCCAGGGTTATCCCTATTCCCTTTCTTGAACAAGGGAACAACATTTGCCACCCTCCAATCATCCGGTACTACTCCAGTGGACAGTGAAGACGCAAAGATCATCGCCAAAGGCGCAGCAATCTCTTTCCTCGCTTCCCGTAATATCCTTGGGTATATCCCGTCTGGCCCCGGGGACTTATCTGTTCTCATATCATTCAAAATTTCCAGCACATCCTCCCTCTTAACCTCAACCTGTTCGAGCATATCAGCCTGTTCCACGCTGTCCTATCAAATGACCAGGTCCCTCTCACTAGTGAATACTGAAGCAAAGTATTCATTTAGGACCTCCCCTACCTCCTCCGATCCAGGCACAAGTTCGCTCCACTATCCCTGATCGGCCCTACCCTCACTCTGGCCATCCTCTTGTTCCTCACATAAGTGTAGAATGCCTTGGGATTTTCCTTAATCCTACCCGCCAAGACTTTTTCATGTCCCCTTCTAGCTCTCCTAAGTCCATTCTTCAGTTCCTTCCTGGCTTCCTTGTAACCCTCTAGAGCCCTGTCTGATCCTTGCTTCCTCAACCTTAAGTAAGCTTCCTTCTTCCTCTTGACTAGCTGTTCCACGTCTCTTGTCATCCAAGGTTCCTTCACCCTACCATCCCTTCCCTGCCTCATCGGGACAAACCTATCCAGCAGTCGCAGCAAGTGCTCCCTCAAGAACCTCCACATTTCTGTCGTGCATTTCCCTGAGAACATCTGTTCCCAATTTATGCTCCCCAGTTCCTGCCTAATAGCATTGTAATTCCCCCTCCCCCAATTAAATATTTTCCCATCCCGTCTGCTCCTGTCCCTCTCCATGACTATAGTAAAGGTCAGGGAGTTGTGATCACTATCACCGAAATGCCCTCCCACCAATAGATCTGCCACCTGGCCTGGTTCGTTGCCAAGCACCAAGTCCAACATAGTCTCCCCTCTAGTCGGCCTATCTACATATTGAGTCAGGAAACCTTCCTGGACACACCTGACAAAAACTGCTCCATCCAAACTATTTGCACTAAGGAGGTTCCAATCTATATTAGGGAAGTTGAAGTCACCCATGACAACAACCCTGTTACTTCTGCACCTTTCCAAAATCTGCCTCCCAATCTGTTCCTCCATGTCTCTGTTGCTATTGGGGGGTCTATAGAAAACTCCCAACAAAGTGACTGCTCCTTTCCTGTTTCTGACTTCCACCCATAATGATTCAGTAGACAAACCCTCCTCGACGACCTCCCTTTCTGCAGCTGTGATACTATCCCTGATTAGCAATGCCACTCCCCCACCTCTTTTCCCTCCCTCCCTATTCCTTTTGAAACATATAAACCCCGGAACATCCAACATCCATTCCTGCCCCTGTGATATCCAAGTCTCTATAATGGCCACAACATCGTAGCTCCAAGTACTGATCCATGCTCTAAGTTCATCAGCCTTATTCCTGACACTTCTTGCGTTCAAATAGACACACTTCAACCCATCATACTGGCTGCAACTTTGCCCTGTCAACTGTCTAACCTTCCTCACAGACTCTCTGCACTCGGTATCTGCCTGTTCAACAGCTACCCCATCCACTGATCCGTGGCTCCGGTTCCCATCCCCCTGCCAAACTAGTTTAAACCCTCCCGAAGAGCTCTAGCAAACCTCCCGCCCAGGATATTGGTGCCCCTCCAGTTCAGATGCAACCCGTCATTCTTGTACAGGTCCCACCTTCCCTAGAAGGTATCCCAACGATCCACATATCTGAATCCCTCCCTCCTACACCAGTTCTGTAGCCACGTGTTCAGCTGCACTCGCTCCCTGTTTCTAGCCTCACTACCTCGTGGCACTGGTAACAGTCCTGAGATTACTACTCTGCTCGTCCTGCCTTTCATCTTCCAACCGAACTCCCTATATTCGCTTTTCAGGTCCTCATCCCTTTTCCTAGCTATGTCATCGGTACCGATATGTACCACGACCTCTGGCTGCTCCCCCTCCCCCTTAAGAATCCTGTAGACTCGATCCGAGACATCCCTGACACTGGACGTGTTGCTCTTGGTCAAATATAGCCAGTGGATCTTTGCCATCTTCCTGAATGAGAACAACAGGCAGCCAGGACCTCGGTTTAACTCCTTATCTAAAAGACAGCACCTCTGACAGTGCAACGCTCCCTCAGTACTGACCCTCCGACAGTGCGGCACTCCCTCAGTACTGACCCTCCGACAGTGCGGCACTCCCTCAGTACTGACCCTCCGACAGTGCGGCGCTCCCTCAGTACTGACCCTCCGACAGTGCGGCGCTCCCTCAGTACTGACCCTCCGACAGTGCGGCGCTCCCTCAGTACTGACCCTCCGACAGTGCGGCGCTCCCTCAGTACTGACCCTCCGACAGTGCGGCACTCCCTCAGTACTGACCCTCCGACGGTGCGGTGCTCCCTCAGTATGGCCTTTTATGATGGGGCTTATTAATATGCTGGAGCTATGAAGTGGAGTTTTAATGCTGCCTGGTTTTATCATTTGACAGAATATATGATGATTGTTAGCTTCTTTTCTTTGTCTTTGCTGTGTGGGATTATGGAATTGGATTGATAACAGTGAATGATGGGACATTGGAGATGGGCTGAGTGTGGGGAGGGCATGTGTGAGGAGAGGGTTATTGGGAAGCAAGGGTGATTGAGGCTTAGTGGGGAACGAGGTGGAGTGGGGGAAGCCAGACTCAATGGACAACGAGGGGGAGTGAGATGGAGTGAGAGTCAGTGGGCAGCACGAGTCATTTGTGAGTAAGATGCAGCAAAGGTCAGTGAATAATGAGGGAGAATGAGTGGAATTGGGCAGTGGGCAAGAATGGGTTACACACGTGGGCAGGTCTACATCTTGTGCATGAGATTGGAACATGTGTTTTGGGAGGCGTGAGTTCCTGGGCCTGTGTTTGAGGAGGTATGAGTTACTGGGGCTTGTATTTGGGACAGTGTGAATTCATGGGGCCTTTGTTTGGGGCGGAGTGAGTTCCTGGGCCTGTTTGGGGCAGAGAGTGTTCCTGAGGCATGTGTTTTGGACAGAGTGAGTTCCTGAGGCTTGTGTTTGGGATGGAGTGAGTTCCTGAGGCTTGTGTTTGGGACGAGTGAGTTCCTGAGGCTTGTGTTTGGGGTGGAGTGAGTTCCTGGGCCTGTGGGGAGGAGAGAGTTCCTGGGGCTTGTCTTGGAGAGGATGAGTTCCTGAGGCCTATTTTTGGGGAGGTGAGTTCGTGGGCCTGTGTTGAGGTAGTGTCAGTTCCTGGGCCTGTGTTTGGGGAGGAGTGAGTTCCTGGGCCTGTGCTTGGGGAGGAGTGAGTTCTTGGGCCTGTGTTTGGGGCGGAGTGTTCCTGGTCCTGTGTTTGGGGCGGAGTGTTCCTGGGCCTGTGTTTGGGGCGGAGTGTTCCTGGGCCTGTGTTTGGGGCGGAGTGTTCCTGGGCCTGTGTTTGGGGCGGAGTGTTCCTGGGCCTGTGTTTGGGGCGGAGTGTTCCTGGGCCTGTGTTTGGGGCGGAGTGTTCCTGGGCCTGTGTTTGGGGCGGAGTGTTCCTGGGCCTGTGTTTGGGGCCGACTGTCTCAGCGTATGTTTTCATCTCTGTTCTTCCTTCTTTTGCATCAGTCTCGAAAGGGCAGTGACACCGATAAGGAGAAGAAAAGCTTAGATGGTAAAACAGACAATATTGGGAGTGGACGAGCTATCCCCATCAAACAGGTAAGTAGTATTTTACTGCTTGGTTCTGTCTCCATGGAGTCTCTTCCCACAATGTCAGATCTCCTGGGGTCCCTCTGGATATTGCAGGTGCTGAGGGGCAGGGGCCTACTCCTCACAGAATCTACTGGCATAGTCCGATCTCACTCAGACAGTTTCAATTCTGTAGCCTTTCTTGCTGCAGTCCTGGTTTCAAACAGCTTTAGAAAACTAAAAGGTACAAAACGAGTTTCAAGATAACAAACAAGCAGAGGTCAAATGGGTTCTGTACCTGTTGCAACAGCAGGGCCAGACCATCGCGTACCTGTACTGAAGGCAGGTGTTAGGACCCGTTCCCCATGGCTCAGTATCTGCACCAATGCCTGATCAGGTGTCACTTCCTTACATTGTTTAAAATAATATTGAGAGACGGCAGCTCTCTGGGAGGGTGGCAACATTCTGGGAGGGCGGCAGGTTTTTTTGTCGCTGCTTTATTGTGAGAAGAAAGAGCTGAATGAGATTGGACTTTATGTTTCATTAGCCCCAAAGAAACTTGTGCAGTTTCAAACCCTATAATCAGGCGTTTCATTCTGGTTATCAGTTGAAGGCTGTCTGTTTATACCACATGTTGCAGGCCTGTGGCTTTATCGGGAGCTTTGGATATGTCACTTAGAATTATGGAAAGTAGACCAGCCTGGCGGGATAATCATCTGCCCTGCCTATGTCACTGCTGGCTCTGTAACTGGAGTTATTCCTAACGCTCTTCTCTCACTCCGCATCCTTTAATATGCTACTTTAGGGCACATTTGTACTGCCCCATGAGCATTCTACAGGCCCATTTATAATGTGCCTTGTGTTTGTTGCAGCTTGTTTGTAGCATTTGGTGTGCATGTTACAGGCTTTATGTGTGCCTTGTCTATGTTGCAGCTCTGTTTAAGGCAGGACAGTTGATAGTGTTTTGTTTATATTACAGTCATACTTAAAAATTGTGGTGCATGTTATGAGCATCTGTATAGTATCTGTGGTGTTTGTATCATCGGGCTTGTTGTAGTATGTGTGGTATATGCATGGGGTGTGTTTATAGTGTTTGTGGTGCATGGGCATGTGTATGGCATGTGTGGTCATAGTCATTACAGCACAGAAGGAGGCCATTAGGCCCATTGAGTCCATGTCAGCTCTGTAGAGAAATCCAGTCACTCCCACTCCCCTGCTCAATCCCTGTAGCCCTGCAAGTCTATTTTCCTCAAGTGCCCATCCAATTTCCTTTTGAAGTCATTGATTATTTCCACTTCCACCACCCTTGGGGTCAACGAGTTCCAGGTCATTCCCACTCGCTGCTTAAAAAGGTTCTTCCTCGCAGCCCCCTGTATCCCTTGCCCAAAACCTTGTATCTGTGTCCTCCAGTCATTGTACCATCTACTAATGGGAACAGCTTTTTTTTGTCTAAATTATCTAAACCTTGTCATAATCTTGTACACCACTATCCAATCTCCCCTCAATCTCCTTTGCTCCAAAGAGAACAACCCCAGCTTCTCCAACCTAACCTTGTAACTGAAATCTCTCATTCCTGTAACCATTCTGGTAAATCTCCTCTGCACCCTCTCAAGGACCCTCACATCCTTCCTAAACTGTGGTGACCAGATCTGGACACCATACTCCAGTTGTGGCCTAACTAGAGCTTTCTTAATATTCAGCAGAACTTCCCTACTTTTTTTTTCTCATTCGTTCATGGCTTATTGGCATTGCTGGCAAGGCCAGAATTTATTGCCCATCCCTAATTGCCCTTAAACTGATTGGCTTGCTAGGCCATTTCAGAGGGCATATAAGAGGGAACCACACATTGTTGTGGGTCTAGAGGTTCCTGCCCGCTCTTTAGAAATGTGCCATTAAATATATAATACCTCATATGTAGGCCAGACCAGGTAATGACGGCAGGTTTCCTTCCCGAAAGGACATTAGTGAACCAGATGGGTTTTTACAACAATCGACAATGGTTTCATGGTCATCATTAGAGTAGCTTTTAATTTCAGATTTTTATTAATTGAATTCAAATTTCACGATCAGAGCTTTAGCCTCGGCCTCTGGATTGCTCGTCCAGTGACATTATGACTACGCCACCGCCTCCCCTCAATACCTCTGTTTATGAAGCCCAAGATCCCATATGCTTTACTAACCACTCTCTCAATATGTCCTGCCACCTTCAAAGATCGATGCACATGCACCCCCAGGTCACTCTGTTCCTGCCCACTCTTTAGAAATGTGCCATTAAATATATAATACCTCTCCCTATTTCTTCTGCCAAAATGCATCACCTCAGACTTCTCTGTATCAAATTCCATCTGCCACCTTTCTCCCCATTCTGCTAGCCTATCTATGTCCTGTTGCAGGTTGTTCATATCATCTCACTGTTTGCTGCTCCCCCAAATTTGGTATCATCGGCACATTTTGAAATTCTATTCTGTATTCCAAGATCCAAGTCATTTATACATAGCATAAAAAGCAGTGGTCCCAGCACTGACCGTTGGGGAACACCACTGTCTACCATCCTCCAGTCTGAAGAACAACCATTTAATACGACTCGCTATTTTCTGTCCATAAGCCAATATTATAATCCAATTGGACACTGCCCCTCCTATCCCATGAGCCTCAATTTTGTTAACCAGCCTTTTCTGTGGTATTTCTCAAAAGCTTTCTTAAAATCCATATAAACAACGTCCACCACATTCCCTTCATCAACCTTCTTTGTTATTTGATCAAAATATTCAATTAGATTAGTCAAGCATGATCAGCCTTTTCCAAATCAGTGCTGGCTCTCCTCAATTAACTGAACCTCTCTTAAGTGTGTGTTGATTTTTTTCCCTGGTTATTGTTTCTAAAACATTACCCACGATTGCTGTTAAACTGACTAGTTTGTGGTTGCTAGGACTGTTCTTACACCCTTTCTTGAATGAGGGTGCCACATTTGCCACTCTCCAATCCTCTGGCATCTCCCCCATATCCAGGGAAGATTGGAAGATTATGACAAGCCCTTCTGCAATCTCCATTCCCACTTCCTTTAGCAACCTGGGATGCAGACTATCTGGACCAGGTGACCTATCACCCTAAGCACAGCCTTTTTAGTACCTCCCCGATCTCAATTTTTATCCTATCCATTGTCTCAACTCTCTCTGCTTCTACTGATATTTTGTCAGCCTCCATTTCCTTCGTGAACACTAATACAAAGTACTCATTAAGTATATTAGTCTTGCCCTGCGCTGCGAAGCATATATTTCCCTTTTTGTCCCTAATAGGACCCAGTCCTCCTCTTACTACTTGCTTACTATTTACAAGCCAGTAGAAGATTTTTTGGGTTCCCTTTTATGTTGGCTGCCATTCTAGTCTCATATTCTCTCTTTGCCAGTCTCATTTTCCTTTTCACTTCCCTTTTCAACTTATTGTATTCACCTGACATGCATCATACATCCTCTTTTTTTTGTTTCAGCATATTCTCTATCTCCCTCGTCATCCAAGGAGTCCTGTTTTTGGTTCCCGTACCTTTCTTCCTTGTTGGAATGTACCTAGCCTGTAACTGAAACATCTCCTCCTCAAAGAACACCCATTGTTCTGTTACAGTTTTTCTGTCAGTCTTTGGTTCTGTTTTACCCTGGCTAGATCCCCTCTCATCCCATTGAAGTTAACCCTCTTCCAATTTAGAAGTTTTACTTTAGATTATTCCTTGCTCTTCTCCATTGCTAATCTAAACCTTAGGATACAACGATCACACTTATCCAAGTGCTCTCCCACAGACACTTGGTCCACTTGGCCCACCTCATTTCCCAGCACCAGATCTAGCAATGCCTCCTTTCTAGTTGGTCTGAGAACATTCTGATCAAGGAAGTTCTCCTGAACACATTTCAGAAATTCCTTCCCCTCCTTACCCTTTATTCTAACATTATCCCAGCCAATATTTGGGTAATTAAAGTCTCCCAATATCACCACTATAGTTCTTGCACATTGCTGTGATTTTCCTGCAGATTTACTCCTCCATCTCTCACTATTTGGAGGACTATATGCCCCCAGTTCTGTGATCAAACCATCAAACCCTTTTTGCTTCTCAACTCTAACCAAGTGGATTCTGTCTTTGCCTCTTCAAGGACATCCTCTCTTTCCAACAGTACAATGTCTTCCCTAATCATTACAGCTACCGCCCCTCCCCATCCCCCCACACCCCCAAACCTATATTTTCTGAATACTCCATATCCTTGGTGTTTGCATAAGCATGTTTATAGCTAATATGGTGTGTGCATGAGCATGTTTATAAGTGTGTGGTGTAAGCATGAGTATGTTTGTAGAGTGTGTGGTTAATGCATGAGTATGTTTATAAAGTGTGTGGTGTATGTATGAGTATGTTTATAAAGTGTGTGGTGTAAGCATGAATATGTTTGTAGAGTGTGTGGTGTATGCATGAGTATGTTTGTAGAGTGTGTGGTTAATGCATGAGTATGTTGATAGAGTGTGTGGTGTATGTATGAGTATGTTTATAAAGTGTGTGGTGTAAGCATGAGTATGTTTGTAGAGTGTGCGGTTAATGCATGAGTATGTTTATAGAGTGTGTGGTGTATGCATGAGTATGTTTATAGAGTGTGTGGTGTATGCATGAGTATGTTTATAAAGTGTGTGGTGTATGCATGAGTATGTTTATAAAGTGTGTGGTGTATGCATGAGTATGTTTATAGAGTGTGTGGTGTATGCATGAGTATGTTTATAAAGTGTGTGGTGTATGCATGAGTATGTTTATAGAGTGTGTGGTGTATGCATGAGTATGTTTATAGAGTGTGTGGTGTATGCATGAGTATGTTTATAGAGTGTGTGGTGTATGCATGAGTATGTTTATAAAGTGTGTGGTGTATGCATGAGTATGTTTATAGAGTGTGTGGTGTATGCATGAGTATGTTTGTAGAGTGTGTGGTGTATGCATGAGTATGTTTATAGAGTGTGTGGTGTATGCATGAGTATGTTTATAGAGTGTGTGGTGTATGCATGAGTATGTTTGTAGAGTGTGTGGTGTATGCATGAGTATGTTTATAGAGTGTGTGGTGTATGCATGAGTATGTTTATAGAGTGTGTGGTGTATGCATGAGTATGTTTGTAGAGTGTGTGGTGTATGCATGAGTATGTTTATAGAGTGTGTGGTGTATGCATGAGTATGTTTATAGAGTGTGTGGTGTAAGCATGAGTATGTTTGTAGAGTGTGTGGTGTATGCATGAGTATGTTTATAGAGTGTGTGGTGTATGCATGAGTATGTTTATAGAGTGTGTGGTGTAAGCATGAGTATGTTTATAGAGTGTGTGGTGTATGCATGAGTATGTTTATAGAGTGTGTGGTGTATGCATGAGTATGTTTATAGAGTGTGTGGTGTATGCATGAGTATGTTTATAGAGTGTGTGGTGTATGCATGAGTATGTTTATAGAGTGTGTGGTGTATGCATGAGTATGTTTATAAAGTGTGTGGTGTATGCATGAGTATGTTTATAGAGTGTGTGGTGTATGCATGAGTATGTTTGTAGAGTGTGTGGTGTATGCATGAGTATGTTTATAGAGTGTGTGGTGTAAGCATGAGTATGTTTATAGAGTGTGTGGTGTATGCATGAGTATGTTTATAGAGTGTGTGGTGTATGCATGAGTATGTTTGTAGAGTGTGTGGTGTATGCATGAGTATGTTTATAGAGTGTGTGGTGTATGCATGAGTATGTTTATAAAGTGTGTGGTGTATGCATGAGTATGTTTATAGAGTGTGTGGTGTAAGCATGAGTATGTTTATAGAGTGTGTGGTGTCTGCATGAGTATGTTTGTAGAGTGTGTGGTGTATGCATGAGTATGTTTATAGAGTGTGTGGTGTATGCATGAGTATGTTTATAGAGTGTGTGGTGTATGCATGAGTATGTTTATAGAGTGTGTGGTGTCTGCATGAGTATGTTTATAGAGTGTGTGGTGTATGCATGAGTATGTTTATAAAGTGTGTGGTGTATGCATGAGTATGTTTATAAAGTGTGTGGTGTATGCATGAGTATGTTTATAAAGTGTGTGGTGTATGCATGAGTATGTTTATAAAGTGTGTGGTGTATGCATGAGTATGTTTATAAAGTGTGTGGTGTATGCATGAGTATGTTTATAGAGTGTGTGGTGTATGCATGAGTATGTTGATAGAGTGTGTGGTGTATGCATGAGTATGTTTATAGAGTGTGTGGTGTATGCATGAGTATGTTTATAGAGTGTGTGGTGTATGCATGAGTATGTTTATAGAGTGTGTGGTGTATGCATGAGTATGTTTATAGAGTGTGTGGTGTATGCATGAGTATGTTTATAAAGTGTGTGGTGTATGCATGAGTATGTTGATAGAGTGTGTGGTGTATGCATGAGTATGTTGATAGAGTGTGTGGTGTAAGCATGAGTATGTTTATAGAGTGTGTGGTGTATGCATGAGTATGTTTATAAAGTGTGTGGTGTAAGCATGAGTATGTTTATAGAGTGTGTGGTGTATGCATGAGTATGTTTATAGAGTGTGTGGTGTATGCATGAGTATGTTTATAGAGTGTGTGGTGTCTGCATGAGTATGTTTGTAGAGTGTGTGGTGTATGCATGAGTATGTTTATAGAGTGTGTGGTGTATGCATGAGTATGTTTATAGAGTGTGTGGTGTATGCATGAGTATGTTTATAGAGTGTGTGGTGTATGCATGAGTATGTTTGTAGAGTGTGTGGTGTCTGCATGAGTATGTTTATAGAGTGTGTGGTGTATGCATGAGTATGTTTATAAAGTGTGTGGTGTATGCATGAGTATGTTTATAAAGTGTGTGGTGTATGCATGAGTATGTTTATAGAGTGTGTGGTGTAAGCATGAGTATGTTTATAGAGTGTGTGGTGTATGCATGAGTATGTTTATAGAGTGTGTGGTGTATGCATGAGTATGTTTATAGAGTGTGTGGTGTATGCATGAGTATGTTTATAGAGTGTGTGGTGTATGCATGAGTATGTTTGTAGAGTGTGTGGTGTATGCATGAGTATGTTTATAGAGTGTGTGGTGTAAGCATGAGTATGTTTATAGAGTGTGTGGTGTATGCATGAGTATGTTTATAGAGTGTGTGGTGTATGCATGAGTATGTTTATAAAGTGTGTGGTGTATGCATGAGTATGTTTATAAAGTGTGTGGTGTATGCATGAGTATGTTTATAAAGTGTGTGGTGTATGCATGAGTATGTTTATAGAGTGTGTGGTGTATGCATGAGTATGTTTATAAAGTGTGTGGTGTATGCATGAGTATGTTTATAGAGTGTGTGGTGTATGCATGAGTATGTTTGTAGAGTGTGTGGTGTATGCATGAGTATGTTTATAGAGTGTGTGGTGTAAGCATGAGTATGTTTATAGAGTGTGTGGTGTATGCATGAGTATGTTTATAGAGTGTGTGGTGTATGCATGAGTATGTTTATAGAGTGTGTGGTGTATGCATGAGTATGTTTATAGAGTGTGTGGTGTATGCATGAGTATGTTTATAGAGTGTGTGGTGTAAGCATGAGTATGTTTATAGAGTGTGTGGTGTATGCATGAGTATGTTTATAGAGTGTGTGGTGTATGCATGAGTATGTTTGTAGAGTGTGTGGTGTAAGCATGAGTATGTTTATAGAGTGTGTGGTGTATGCATGAGTATGTTTATAAAGTGTGTGGTGTATGCATGAGTATGTTTATAAAGTGTGTGGTGTATGCATGAGTATGTTTATAAAGTGTGTGGTGTATGCATGAGTATGTTTATAAAGTGTGTGGTGTATGCATTAGTATGTTTATAGAGTGTGTGGTGTAAGCATGAGTATGTTTATAGAGTGTGTGGTGTATGCATGAGTATGTTTATAAAGTGTGTGGTGTATGCATGAGTATGTTTATAGAGTGTGTGGTGTATGCATGAGTATGTTTATAAAGTGTGTGGTGTATGCATGAGTATGTTTGTAGAGTGTGTGGTGTATGCATGAGTATGTTTATAGAGTGTGTGGTGTATGCATGAGTATGTTTATAGAGTGTGTGGTGTCTGCATGAGTATGTTTATAAAGTGTGTGGTGTATGCATGAGTATGTTTATAAAGTGTGTGGTGTATGCATGAGTATGTTTATAAAGTGTGTGGTGTATGCATGAGTATGTTTATAAAGTGTGTGGTGTATGCATGAGTATGTTTGTAGAGTGTGTGGTGTAAGCATGAGTATGTTTATAGAGTGTGTGGTGTCTGCATGAGTATGTTTATAGAGTGTGTGGTGTATGCATGAGTATGTTTATAGAGTGTGTGGTGTATGCATGAGTATGTTTATAGAGTGTGTGGTGTATGCATGAGTATGTTTATAGAGTGTGTGGTGTATGCATGAGTATGTTTATAAAGTGTGTGGTGTATGCATGAGTATGTTTATAGAGTGTGTGGTGTATGCATGAGTATGTTTATAGAGTGTGTGGTGTATGCATGAGTATGTTTATAAAGTGTGTGGTGTATGCATGAGTATGTTTATAAAGTGTGTGGTGTATGCATGAGTATGTTTATAGAGTGTGTGGTGTATGCATGAGTATGTTTATAGAGTGTGTGGTGTATGCATGAGTATGTTTATAGAGTGTGTGGTGTATGCATGAGTATGTTTGTAGAGTGTGTGGTGTATGCATGAGTATGTTTATAGAGTGTGTGGTGTATGCATGAGTATGTTTATAAAGTGTGTGGTGTATGCATGAGTATGTTTATAGAGTGTGTGGTGTATGCATGAGTATGTTTATAGAGTGTGTGGTGTATGCATGAGTATGTTTATAGAGTGTGTGGTGTATGCATGAGTATGTTTATAAAGTGTGTGGTGTATGCATGAGTATGTTTATAAAGTGTGTGGTGTATGCATGAGTATGTTTATAGAGTGTGTGGTGTATGCATGAGTATGTTTATAGAGTGTGTGGTGTATGCATGAGTATGTTTATAGAGTGTGTGGTGTATGCATGAGTATGTTTATAGAGTGTGTGGTGTATGCATGAGTATGTTTATAGAGTGTGTGGTGTATGCATGAGTATGTTTATAGAGTGTGTGGTGTATGCATGAGTATGTTTATAGAGTGTGTGGTGTATGCATGAGTATGTTTATAGAGTGTGTGGTGTATGCATGAGTATGTTTATAGAGTGTGTGGTGTATGCATGAGTATGTTTATAGAGTGTGTGGTGTATGCATGAGTATGTTTATAGAGTGTGTGGTGTCTGCATGAGTATGTTTATAAAGTGTGTGGTGTATGCATGAGTATGTTTATAAAGTGTGTGGTGTATGCATGAGTATGTTTGTAGAGTGTGTGGTGTAAGCATGAGTATGTTTATAGAGTGTGTGGTGTCTGCATGAGTATGTTTATAGAGTGTGTGGTGTATGCATGAGTATGTTTGTAGAGTGTGTGGTGTATGCATGAGTATGTTTATAGAGTGTGTGGTGTATGCATGAGTATGTTTATAGAGTGTGTGGTGTATGCATGAGTATGTTTATAGAGTGTGTGGTGTCTGCATGAGTATGTTTATAGAGTGTGTGGTGTATGCATGAGTATGTTTATAAAGTGTGTGGTGTATGCATGAGTATGTTTATAAAGTGTGTGGTGTATGCATGAGTATGTTTATAAAGTGTGTGGTGTATGCATGAGTATGTTTATAAAGTGTGTGGTGTATGCATGAGTATGTTTATAAAGTGTGTGGTGTATGCATGAGTATGTTTATAAAGTGTGTGGTGTATGCATGAGTATGTTTATAGAGTGTGTGGTGTATGCATGAGTATGTTGATAGAGTGTGTGGTGTATGCATGAGTATGTTTATAGAGTGTGTGGTGTATGCATGAGTATGTTTATAGAGTGTGTGGTGTATGCATGAGTATGTTTATAGAGTGTGTGGTGTATGCATGAGTATGTTTATAAAGTGTGTGGTGTATGCATGAGTATGTTGATAGAGTGTGTGGTGTATGCATGAGTATGTTGATAGAGTGTGTGGTGTAAGCATGAGTATGTTTATAGAGTGTGTGGTGTATGCATGAGTATGTTTATAAAGTGTGTGGTGTAAGCATGAGTATGTTTATAGAGTGTGTGGTGTATGCATGAGTATGTTTATAGAGTGTGTGGTGTCTGCATGAGTATGTTTGTAGAGTGTGTGGTGTATGCATGAGTATGTTTATAGAGTGTGTGGTGTATGCATGAGTATGTTTATAGAGTGTGTGGTGTATGCATGAGTATGTTTATAGAGTGTGTGGTGTATGCATGAGTATGTTTGTAGAGTGTGTGGTGTCTGCATGAGTATGTTTATAGAGTGTGTGGTGTATGCATGAGTATGTTTATAAAGTGTGTGGTGTATGCATGAGTATGTTTATAGAGTGTGTGGTGTATGCATGAGTATGTTTATAGAGTGTGTGGTGTATGCATGAGTATGTTTATAGAGTGTGTGGTGTATGCATGATTATGTAGAGTGTGTGGTGTAAGCATGAGTATGTTTGTAGAGTGTGTGGTGTATACATGAGTATGTTTATAAAGTGTGTGGTGTATACATGAGTATGTTTATAAAGTGTGTGGTGTATGCATGAGTATGTTTATAGAGTGTGTGGTGTATGCATGAGTATGTTTATAGAGTGTGTGGTGTATGCATGAGTATGTTTATAGAGTGTGTGGTGTATGCATGAGTATGTTTATAAAGTGTGTGGTGTATGCATGAGTATGTTGATAGAGTGTGTGGTGTATGCATGAGTATGTTGATAGAGTGTGTGGTGTATGCATGAGTATGTTGATAGAGTGTGTGGTGTAAGCATGAGTATGTTTGTAGAGTGTGTGGTGTATGCATGAGTATGTTTATAGAGTGTGTGGTGTATGCATGAGTATGTAGAGTGTGTGGTGTAAGCATGAGTATGTTTATAGAGTGTGTGGTGTATGCATGAGTATGTTTATAGAGTGTGTGGTGTATGCATGATTATGTAGAGTGTGTGGTGTAAGCATGAGTATGTTTGTAGAGTGTGTGGTGTATACATGAGTATGTTTATAAAGTGTGTGGTGTATGCATGAGTATGTTTATAGAGTGTGTGGTGTCTGCATGAGTATGTTTATAGAGTGTGTGGTGTATGCCTGAGTATGTTTATAGAGTGTGTGGTGTATGCATGAGTATGTTTATAGAGTGTGTGGTGTATGCATGAGTATGTTTGTAGAGTGTGTGGTGTATACATGAGTATGTTTATAAAGTGTGTGGTGTATGCATGAGTATGTTTATAGAGTGTGTGGTGTATGCATGAGTATGTAGAGTGTGTGGTGTAAGCATGAGTATGTTTGTAGAGTGTGTGGTGTATACATGAGTATGTTTATAAAGTGTGTGGTGTATGCATGAGTATGTTTATAGAGTGTGTGGTGTCTGCATGAGTATGTTTATAGAGTGTGTGGTGTATGCATGAGTATGTTTATAGAGTGTGTGGTGTATGCATGAGTATGTTTGTAGAGTGTGTGGTGTATACATGAGTATGTTTATAAAGTGTGTGGTGTATGCATGAGTATGTTTATAGAGTGTGTGGTGTATGCATGAGTATGTTTATAGAGTGTGTGGTGTATGCATGAGTATGTTTATAGAGTGTGTGGTGTCTGCATGAGTATGTTTATAGAGTGTGTGGTGTATGCATGAGTATGTTTATAGAGTGTGTGGTGTATGCATGAGTATGTAGAGTGTGTGGTGTAAGCATGAGTATGTTTATAGAGTGTGTGGTGTAAGCATGAGTATGTTTATAAAGTGTGTGGTGTATGCATGAGTATGTTTATAAAGTGTGTGGTGTATGCATGAGCATGTTTATAAGTGTGTGGTGTAAGCATGAGTATGTTTATAGAGTGTGTGGTTAATGCATGAGTATGTTTATAAAGTGTGTGGTGTATGCATGAGTATGTTTATAAAGTGTGTGGTGTATGCATGAGTATGTAGAGTGTGTGGTGTAAGCATGAGTATGTTTATAGAGTGTGTGGTGTAAGCATGAGTATGTTTATAAAGTGTGTGGTGTATGCATGAGTATGTTTATAAAGTGTGTGGTGTATGCATGAGCATGTTTATAAGTGTGTGGTGCAAGCATGAGTATGTTTATAGAGTGTGTGGTTAATGCATGAGTATGTTTATAAAGTGTGTGGTGTATGCATGAGCATGTTTATAAGTGTGTGGTGTAAGCATGAGTATGTTTATAGAGTGTGTGGTGTATGCATGAGTATGTTTATAAAGTGTGTGGTGTATGCATGAGTATGTTTATAGAGTGTGTGGTGTATGCATGAGCATGTTTATAAGTGTGTGGTGTAAGCATGAGTATGTTTATAGAGTGTGTGGTGTATGCATGAGTATGTTTATAAAGTGTGTGGTGTATGCATGAGCATGTTTATAAGTGTGTGGTGTAAGCATGAGTATGTTTATAGAGTGTGTGGTGTATGCATGAGTATGTTTATAAAGTGTGTGGTGTATGCATGAGCATGTTTATAAGTGTGTGGTGTATGCATGAGTATGTTTATAGAGTGTGTGGTTAATGCATGAGTATGTTTATAAAGTGTGTGGTGTATGCATGAGCATGTTTATAAGTGTGTGGTGTAAGCATGAGTATGTTTATAGAGTGTGTGGTGTATGCATGAGTATGTTTATAAAGTGTGTGGTGTATGCATGAGTATGTTTATAGAGTGTGTGGTGTATGCATGAGCATGTTTATAAGTGTGTGGTGTAAGCATGAGTATGTTTATAGAGTGTGTGGTGTATGCATGAGTATGTTTATAAAGTGTGTGGTGTATGCATGAGCATGTTTATAAGTGTGTGGTGTAAGCATGAGTATGTTTATAGAGTGTGTGGTGTATGCATGAGTATGTTTATAAAGTGTGTGGTGTATGCATGAGTATGTTTGTAGAGTGTGTGGTGTATGCATGAGTATGTTTATAAAGTGTGTGGTGTATGCATGAGTATGTTTATAAAGTGTGTGGTGTATGCATGAGCATGTTTATAAGTGTGTGGTGTAAGCATGAGTATGTTTGTAGAGTGTGTGGTTAATGCATGAGTATGTTGATAGAGTGTGTGGTGTATGTATGAGTATGTTTATAAGCGTGTGGTGTAAGCATGAGTATGTTTGTAGAGTGTGCGGTTAATGCATGAGTATGTTTATAGAGTGTGTGGTGTATGCATGAGTATGTTTATAGAGTGTGTGGTGTATGCATGAGTATGTTTATAGAGTGTGTGGTGTATGCATGAGTATGTTGATAGAGTGTGTGGTGTATGCATGAGTATGTTTATAAAGTGTGTGGTGTATGCATGAGTATGTTTATAAGTGTGTGGTGTAAGCATGAGTATGTTTGTAGAGTGTGTGGTTAATGCATGAGTATGTTTGTAGAGTGTGTGGTGTATGCATGAGTATGTTTGTAAAGTGTGTGGTGTAAGCATGAGTATGTTTGTAGAGTGTGCGGTTAATGCATGAGTATGTTTATAGAGTGTGTGGTGTATGCATGAGTATGTTTATAGAGTGTGTGGTGTAAGCATGAGTATGTTTATAAAGTGTGTGGTGTATGCATGAGTATGTTTATAGAGTGTGTGGTGTATGCATGAGTATGTTTATAGAGTGTGTGGTGTATGCATGAGTATGTTTATAAAGTGTGTGGTGTATGCATGAGTATGTTTTTAAAGTGTGTGGTGTAAGCATGAGTATGTTTGTAGAGTGTGTGGTGTATGCATGAGTATGTTTGTAGAGTGAGTGGTGTATGCATGAGTATGTTGATAGAGTGTGTGGTGTATGCATGAGTATGTTTATAAAGTGTGTGGTGTAAGCATGAGTATGTTTGTAGAGTGTGTGGTGTATGCATGAGTATGTTTGTAGAGTGTGTGGTTAATGCATGAGTATGTTGATAGAGTGTGTGGTGTATGTATGAGTATGTTTATAAAGTGTGTGGTGTAAGCATGAGTATGTTTGTAGAGTGTGCGGTTAATGCATGAGTATGTTTATAGAGTGTGTGGTGTATGCATGAGTATGTTTATAGAGTGTGTGGTGTATGCATGAGTATGTTTATAAAGTGTGTGGTGTATGCATGAGTATGTTTCTAAAGTGTGTGGTGTATGCATGAGTATGTTTATAGAGTGTGTGGTGTATGCATGAGTATGTTGATAGAGTGTGTGGTGTATGCATGAGTATGTTGATAGAGTGTGTGGTGTAAGCATGAGTATGTTTGTAGAGTGTGTGGTGTATGCATGGGTATGTTTGTAGAGTGTGTGGTGTATGCATGAGTATGTTTATAGAGTGTGTGGTGTATGCATGAGTATGTTTATAGAGTGTGTGGTGTAAGCATGAGTATGTTTATAGAGTGTGTGGTGTATGCATGAGTATGTAGAGTGTGTGGTGTAAGCATGAGTATGTTTATAAAGTGTGTGGTGTATGCATGAGCATGTTTATAAGTGTGTGGTGTAAGCATGAGTATGTTTGTAGAGTGTGTGGTGTATGTATGAGTATGTTTATAAGCGTGTGGTGTATGCATGAGTATGTTTATAAAGTGTGTGGTGTATGCATGAGTATGTTTATAGAGTGTGTGGTGTATGCATGAGTATGTTGATAGAGTGTGTGGTGTATGCATGAGTATGTTTGTAGAGTGTGTGGTGTATGCATGAGTATGTTTATAAAGTGTGTGGTGTATGCATGAGTATGTTTATAAAGTGTGTGGTGTATGCATGAGTATGTTTATAGAGTGTGTGGTGTATGCATGAGTATGTTTATAGAGTGTGTGGTGTATGCATGAGTATGTTTGTAGAGTGTGTGGTGTATGCATGAGTATGTTTATAAAGTGTGTGGTGTATGCATGAGTATGTTTATAAAGTGTGTGGTGTATGCATGAGTATGTTTATAAAGTGTGTGGTGTATGCATGAGTATGTTTATAGAGTGTGTGGTGTATGCATGAGTATGTTTGTAGAGTGTGTGGTGTATGCATGAGTATGTTTATAAAGTGTGTGGTGTATGCATGAGTATGTAGAGTGTGTGGTGTATGCATGAGTATGTAGAGTGTGTGGTGTATGCATGAGTATGTTTGTAGAGTGTGTGGTGTCTGCATGAGTATGTTTGTAGAGTGTGTGGTGTATGCATGAGTATGTTTATAGAGTGTGTGGTGTATGCATGAGTATGTTTATAGAGTGTGTGGTGTATGCATGAGTATGTTTGTAGAGTGTGTGGTGTATGCATGAGTATGTTTATAGAGTGTGTGGTGTATGCATGAGTATGTTTGTAGAGTGTGTGGTGTATGCATGAGTATGTTTATAAAGTGTGTGGTGTATGCATGAGTATGTAGAGTGTGTGGTGTATGCATGAGTATGTTTGTAGAGTGTGTGGTGTCTGCATGAGTATGTTTATAGAGTGTGTGGTGTATGCATGAGTATGTTTATAGAGTGTGTGGTGTATGCATGAGTATGTTTATAAAGTGTGTGGTGTATGCATGAGTATGTTTATAAAGTGTGTGGTGTATGCATGAGTATGTTTATAGAGTGTGTGGTGTATGCATGAGTATGTTTGTAGAGTGTGTGGTGTATGCATGAGTATGTTTATAGAGTGTGTGGTGTATGCATAAGTATGTTTGTAGAGTGTGTGGTGTATGCATGAGTATGTTTATAGAGTGTGTGGTGTATGCATGAGTATGTTTGTAGAGTGTGTGGTGTATGCATGAGTATGTTTATAAAGTGTGTGGTGTATGCATGAGTATGTTTGTAGAGTGTGTGGTGTATGCATGAGTATGTTTGTAGAGTGTGTGGTGTCTGCATGAGTATGTTTATAGAGTGTGTGGTGTATGCATGAGTATGTTTATAGAGTGTGTGGTGTATGCATGAGTATGTTTATAAAGTGTGTGGTGTATGCATGAGTATGTTTATAGAGTGTGTGGTGTATGCATGAGTATGTAGAGTGTGTGGTGTATGCATGAGTATGTAGAGTGTGTGGTGTATGCATGAGTATGTAGAGTGTGTGGTGTATGCATGAGTATGTTTGTAGAGTGTGTGGTGTCTGCATGAGTATGTTTATAGAGTGTGTGGTGTATGCATGAGTATGTTTATAGAGTGTGTGGTGTATGCATGAGTATGTAGAGTGTGTGGTGTATGCATGAGTATGTTTATAGAGTGTGTGGTGTATGCATGAGTATGTTTATAGAGTGTGTGGTGTATGCATGAGTATGTAGAGTGTGTGGTGTATGCATGAGTATGTTTATAGAGTGTGTGGTGTAAGCATGAGTATGTTTATAGAGTGTGTGGTGTATGCATGAGTATGTTTATAAAGTGTGTGGTGTAAGCATGAGTATGTTTATAGAGTGTGTGGTGTATGCATGAGTATGTTTGTAGAGTGTGTGGTGTATGCATGAGTATGTTTATAGAGTGTGTGGTGTATGCATGAGTATGTTTATAGAGTGTGTGGTGTATGCATGAGTATGTTTATAGAGTGTGTGGTGTATGCATGAGTATGTTTATAGAGTGTGTGGTGTATGCATGAGTATGTTTGTAGAGTGTGTGGTGTATGCATGAGTATGTAGAGTGTGTGGTGTATGCATGAGTATGTAGAGTGTGTGGTGTATGCATGAGTATGTTTGTAGAGTGTGTGGTGTATGCATGAGTATGTTTGTAGAGTGTGTGGTGTATGCATGTGTATGTTTATAAAGTGTGTGGTGTATGCATGAGTATGTAGAGTGTGTGGTGTATGCATGAGTATGTTTGTAGAGTGTGTGGTGTATGCATGAGTATGTTTGTAGAGTGTGTGGTGTATGCATGAGTATGTTTATAAAGTGTGTGGTGTATGCATGAGTATATTTGTAGAGTGTGTGGTGTCTGCATGAGTATGTTTATAGAGTGTGTGGTGTATGCATGAGTATGTTTATAAAGTGTGTGGTGTATGCATGAGTATGTAGAGTGTGTGGTGTATGCATGAGTATGTTTGTAGAGTGTGTGGTGTATGCATGAGTATGTTTGTAGAGTGTGTGGTGTCTGCATGAGTATGTTTATAGAGTGTGTGGTGTATGCATGAGTATGTTTGTAGAGTGTGTGGTGTCTGCATGAGTATTTTATAGAGTGTGTGGTGTCTGCATGAGTATGTTTGTAGAGTGTGTGGTGTATGCATGAGTATGTTTGTAGAGTGTGTGGTGTCTGCATGAGTATGTTTATAGAGTGTGTGGTGTATGCATGAGTATGTTTATAAAGTGTGTGGTGTATGCATGAGTATGTAGAGTGTGTGGTGTATGCATGAGTATGTTTGTAGAGTGTGTGGTGTATGCATGAGTATGTTTGTAGAGTGTGTGGTGTATGCATGAGTATGTTTATAAAGTGTGTGGTGTATGCATGAGTATGTAGAGTGTGTGGTGTATGCATGAGTATGTAGAGTGTGTGGTGTATGCATGAGTATGTAGAGTGTGTGGTGTATGCATGAGTATGTTTGTAGAGTGTGTGGTGTCTGCATGAGTATGTTTATAGAGTGTGTGGTGTCTGCATGAGTATGTAGAGTGTGTGGTGTATGCATGAGTATGTCGAGTGTGCGGTGTATGCATGAGTATGTTTGTAGAGTGTGTGGTGTCTGCATGAGTATGTTTATAGAGTGTGTGGTGTATGCATGAGTATGTCGAGTGTGCGGTGTATGCATGAGTATGTTTGTAGAGTGTGTGGTGTCTGCATGAGTATGTTTATAGAGTGTGTGGTGTATGCATCTGTGTTGTAGTGGGTGTTGTGTGTTATGGGGCGGTTATCATGGGGATTGCAGTAGAATCCAGAATTATTAGCAGCATTGGTGATGGCCTCATAATCCTCAGACCTGTTCCCTGTGGTATAAAACAAGAGTGAAGGGAAGGAAGAGAAGGCATTAACTGCAGCTCTGGGTTAAATGAACATTAGATTCTGTACTGCAGGCAGTAGGCAGCTTCAGAATTACCTCTCCATCTTCTTTCTGTTTTATTTATTTTGTATTTTGTTTTGATTTGTTGACAATACAAATTTTGATTTCTTTTCATGTGAGAGTGTGTTGAATTTGCAAGCTTGTTGCAGCTGTTCCATCGCTAATCCGTTTGTACTTCTCCTGAGTGACCATTTGGCAACTGATTTGCAGCATTTCTCTCGCAGGGTTGGAGAGGATGTAAAAGCTTGAAATCTTCTTGTCTGTCTGTGTATCAGCATCTTTCCACATTTGTAAATGTTTCTGTACCTCAAAAAATACGAACACTCATATCTCACCCTGTTATGGTGGGATAGAATCTCTGCACATTCTGATAGCTCAGCCTGCACGCAATGCTTTCAATGTGTATGTGTCCTTTTGTTCGCGGTCAGAGGTGTCTGCTGGAAGCAGTGTTCGCATCGTGTTGGTGGCAGAGTGAGAGGTTAAAGCTCATGCAGGGCATGCTATTCCGCAGCTGCTTCGCATCCTGTCGAGGGTCAGCATGAACAGGCACCATCGCCATCACCTTCACCGTCATCGCCATCGAAGTCGTGAAAAGACCCGGGCCTGAGCATTGGCTCACTCTGATCGGAGGCCCCATGTTTGGGCCTGAGCCCCCAGTATGGACAAACGCAACAGAAGAGATTGGATCACTTCGCCTGTTCCTACCAGCTACTGCCAACTCTTCAGCTCATTTGTCCTCTGGCTTTTCACACAAATGTTCTTGCTGCAGACTCTTGCCCAGATCTTGGGTCAGCACAATTTCATTAATTGCTTCAGCTCCTGGCCCCGGGAAATAAAGCGCCAAGTTTTAATTTAGCTTCGAAGAGTTCAGCCCTTTCAGTAAAACTGCTGAGCCCAGCCATCCGGAACAGAACTACCTTAGTCTGCAATCCCTCTGGTGTGCAGAATCCTGACGCTACTAGTTATAAACAAGAGTTTCAGGTGTTGACCTCTCTCCTATTTCCTGCTTCACATTTTCTGTCTCTGGATTAGGGTTTTCCCTCCCACCCAGCATATCCTGTCCCACAATAAAGCTCAGAAGAAAAGTTGCTCCGATGCCCCTGTGTCATTAACCTGATTAAAGATGGGGGAATGGTTAGAGTGAGTGAGAGTGACATTGTGTGAGCCAGGAGTAGTGGGTTTCCTGAGTTGCAACTTGTCTTACTTGTCTAGAAAAAGTAGAAAGGACAAAAGGATGGAGTGTGCATCAGCTGTTAGTTATTGAACAACATTAGACGTTATCAGTGGTTAAATGTCGGTTTGTTAAGTTTGTAGCGTAACTGTACATAGTTACTGTTTATTCAGGGTGAGGATCACTCACTGTGCAATTGTACAGAGTTACTGTTTATTCAGAGTGAGGATCACTCACTGTGTAACTGTACAGAGTTACTGTTTATTCAGGGTGAGGATCACTCACTGTGCAATTGTACAGAGTTACTGTTTATTCAGAGTGAGGATCACTCACTGTGTAACTGTACATAGTTACTGTTTATTCAGGGTGAGGATCACTCACTGTGCAATTGTACAGAGTTACTGTTTATTCAGAGTGAGGATCACTCACTGTGTAACTGTACATAGTTACTGTTTATTCAGGGTGAGGATCACTCACTGTGCAATTGTACATAGTTACTGTTTATTCAGAGTGATGATCACTCACTGTGTAACTGTACATAGTTACTGTTTATTCAGGGTGAGGATCACTCACTGTGCAATTGTACAGAGTTACTGTTTATTCAGGGTGAGGATCACTCACTGTGGAATTGTACAGAGTTACTGTTTATTCAGGGTGAGGATCACTCACTGTGCAATTGTACAGAGTTACTGTTTATTCAGGGTGAGGATCACTCACTGTGGAATTGTACAGAGTTACTGTTTATTCAGGGTGAGGATCACTCACTGTGTAACTGTACATAGTTACTGTTTATTGAGAGTGATGATCACTCACTGTGTAACTGTACATAGTTACTGTTTATTCAGGGTGAGGATCACTCACTGTGCAATTGTACAGAGTTACTGTTTATTCAGAGTGAGGATCACTCACTGTGTAACTGTACATAGTTACTGTTTATTCAGGGTGAGGATCACTCACTGTGCAATTGTACAGAGTTACTGTTTATTCGGGGTGAGGATCACTCACTGTGCAATTGTACATAGTTACTGTTTATTCAGAGTGAGGATCACTCACTGTGTAACTATACATTGTTACTGTTTATTGAGAGTGAGGATCACTCACTGTGCAATTGTACAGAGTTACTGTTTATTCGGGGTGAGGATCACTCACTGTGTAACTGTACAGAGTTACTGTTTATTCGGGGTGAGGATCACTCACTGTGTAACTGTACATAGTTACTGTTTATTCAGGGTGAGGATCACTCACCGTGTAACTGTACATAGTTACTGTTTATTCAGGGTGAAGATCACTCACTGTGTAACTGTACATAGTTACTGTTTATTCAGGGTGAGGATCACTAACTGTGTAACTGTACAGAGTTACTGTTTATTCAGAGTGAGGATCACTCACCGTGTAACTGTACAGAGTTACTGTTTATTCAGGGTGAGGATCACTCACTGTGTAACTATACATTGTTACTGTTTATTCAGAGTGAGGATCACTCACTGTGCAATTGTACAGAGTTACTGTTTATTCGGGGTGAGGATCACTCACTGTGCAATTGTACAGAGTTACTGTTTATTCGGGGTGAGGATCACTCACTGTGCAATTGTACAGAGTTACTGTTTATTCAGGGTGAGGATCACTCACTGTGAAACTGTACAGAGTTACTGTTTGTTCAAGGTGAGGATCACTCAGTGCAATGGTACAGAGTTACTGTTTATTCAGGGTGATGATCACTCACTGTGCAATTGTACAGAGTTACTGTTTATTCAGGGTAATGATCACTCACTGTGCAATTGTACAGAGTTACTGTTTATTCAGGGTGAGGATCACTGACTGTGTAACTGGACAGAGTTACTGTTTATTCAGGGTGAGGATCACTCGCTGTGCAATTGTACAGAGTTACTGTTTAATCAGGGTGAGGATCACTGACTGTGTAACTGGACAGAGTTACTCTTTATTCAGGGTGAGGATCACTCGCTGTGTAACTGGACAGATTTACTGTATTTTCATAATGAGAGTCATTCATTGTCTAACTGCAGAGAGTCACTGTTTATTCAGAGTGAGGGTCACTCATTGTCTAACTGTACAGAGTCACTGTTTATTCAGAGTGAGGCTCACTCACTGTGTAACTGTACACAGTCACTGTTTATTCAGGGTAAGGATCACTCACTGTGTAACTGTACAGAGACGCTGTTTATTCAGGGTAAGGTTCACTCACTGTGTAACTGTACATCGTCACTTTGTTCAGAGTGAGGGTCACTCACTGTGTAACTAAGCAGAGTCACTGTTTATTCAGGGTGAGCGTCACTCACTATGTAACTGTACAGAGTCACTGTTTATTCGTGGTAAGGATCACTCACTGTGCAATTGTACAGTTACTGTTCAGAGTAAGTGTTACTGTAACTGTACAGAGTTGCTCCTAACTGTATAACTACAGAGTGACTGTTCATTCAGTATAAGGATCATTCAGTGTGTAACTCTACAGAGTCACTGTTTATTCAGAGTGAAGGTCACTCATTGTCTAACTGTACAGAGTTACTGTTTATTCATGGTAAGGATCACTCACTGTGCAATTGTACAGTTACTGTTCAGAGTAAGTGTTACTGTAACTGTACAGAGTTGCTCCTAACTGTATAACTACAGAGTGACTGTTCATTCAGTATAAGGATCATTCAGTGTGTAACTCTACAGAGTCACTGTTTATTCAGAGTGAAGGTCACTCATTGTCTAACTGTACAGAGTCACTGTTTATTCAGGGTAAGGATCACTCGCTGTGTAACTGTACAGAGTCACTGATTATTCAGGGTGAGGGTCACTCACTGTATAACTGTGATGAGTCACTGTTTATTCAGGATGAGGGTCACTCATTGTGTAACTGTACAGTTAGTCTTTATTCATGGGAAGGGTCACTCACTGTGCAACTGTACAGAGTCACTGTTTATTCAGGGTGAGGGTCACTCACTGTGTAACTGAGGAATCACTGTGTATTCAGGGTGAGGGTCACTCACTCTGTAACTACAGTTTCTGTTTATTCAGGGTGAGGATCAGTCACTGTGTAACTGTACAGAGTCACAGTTTATTCAGGGTAAGGGTCACTCACTGTATAACTGTTCAGAGTCACTGTTTATTCAGGGTGAGGGTCACTCACTGTGTAACTGTGGGGAGTCACTGTTTATTCAGGGTGAGGCTCACTCACTGTGTAACTGGGGTGTCACTGTTTATTTAGGGTGAGGGTCACTCACTCTGTAACTGTACAGTTACTGTTTATTCAGAGTGAGGGTCACACACTAACTGTGTAGAGTCACTGTTCAGCAGGGTAAGGATCACTCACTGTGTAACTGTACAGAGTCACTGTTTATTCTGGGTAAGAATCACTCACGGTGCCACTGAACAGAGTCACTGTTTGTTCAGAGTGAAGGTCACTCACTGTGGAACTGTACAGAGTCACTGTTTATTCTGGGTGAGGATCACTCACTATGTAACTGTACAGAGTCACTGTTTATTCAGGGTGAGGATCACTCACTGTGTAACTGTACAGAGTCACTGTTTATTCAGAGTTAGGGTCACTCACTGTGTAACTGTACAGAGTCACTGTTTATTCAGAGTGAGGATCACTCACTGTGTAACTGTACAGAGTCACTGTTTATTCAGAGTGAGGATCACTCACTGTGTAACTGTACAGAGTCACTGTTTATTCAGGGTGAGGGTCACTCACTGTGTAACTGTACAGAGTCACTGTTTATTCAGAGTGAGGATCACTCACTGTGTAACTGTACAGAGTCACTGTTTATTCAGGGCGAGGGTCACTCACTGTGTAACTGTACAGAGTCACTGTTTATTCAGGGTGAGGATCACTCACTGTAACTGTACAGAGTCACTGTTTATTCAGGGTGAGGATCACTCACTGTGTAACTGTACAGAGTCACTGTTTATTCTGGGTGAGGATCACTCACTGTGTAACTGTACAGAGTCACTGTTTATTCTGGGTGAGGATCACTCACTATGTAACTGTACAGAGTCACTGTTTATTCAGAGTGAGGATCACTCACTGTGTAACTGTACAGAGTCACTGTTTATTCAGAGTGAGGATCACTCACTGTGTAACTGTACAGAGTCACTGTTTATTCAGAGTGAGGATCACTCACTGTGTAACTGTACAGAGTCACTGTTTATTCTGGGTGAGGATCACTCACTATGTAACTGTACAGAGTCACTGTTTATTCAGAGTGAGGATCACTCACTGTGTAACTGTACAGAGTCACTGTTTATTCAGAGTGAGGATCACTCACTGTGTAACTGTACAGAGTCACTGTTTATTCTGGGTGAGGATCACTCACTATGTAACTGTACAGAGTCACTGTTTATTCAGAGTGAGGATCACTCACTGTGTAACTGTACAGAGTCACTGTTTATTCAGAGTGAGGATCACTCACTGTGTAACTGTACAGAGTCACTGTTTATTCAGGGTGAGGATCACTCACTGTGTAACTGTACAGAGTCACTGTTTATTCTGGGTGAGGATCACTCACTATGTAACTGTACAGAGTCACTGTTTATTCAGAGTGAGGATCACTCACTGTGTAACTGTACAGAGTCACTGTTTATTCAGGGTGAGGATCACTCACTGTGTAACTGTACAGAGTCACTGTTTATTCAGAGTTAGGGTCACTCACTGTGTAACTGTACAGAGTCACTGTTTATTCTGGGTGAGGGTCACTCACTGTGTAACTGTACAGAGTCACTGTTTATTCAGGGTGAGGATCACTCACTATGTAACTGTACAGAGTCACTGTTTATTCTGGGTGAGGGTCACTCACTGTGTAACTGTACAGAGTCACTGTTTATTCTGGGTGAGGGTCACTCACTGTGTAACTGTACAGAGTCACTTTATTCTGGGTGATGGTCACTCACTGTGCAATTGTACAGAGTCACTGTTTATTCAGGGTGAGGATCACTCACTATGTAACTGTACAGAGTCACTGTTTATTCAGGGTGAGGATCACTCACTGTGTAACTGTACAGAGTCACTGTTTATTCAGGGTGAGGATCACTCACTGTAACTGTACAGAGTCACTGTTTATTCTGGGTGAGGATCACTCACTATGTAACTGTACAGAGTCACTGTTTATTCAGAGTGAGGATCACTCACTGTGTAACTGTACAGAGTCACTGTTTATTCAGGGTGAGGATCACTCACTGTGTAACTGTACAGAGTCACTGTTTATTCAGAGTTAGGGTCACTCACTGTGTAACTGTACAGAGTCACTGTTTATTCTGGGTGAGGGTCACTCACTGTGTAACTGTACAGAGTCACTGTTTATTCTGGGTGAGGGTCACTCACTGTGTAACTGTACAGAGTCACTGTTTATTCTGGGTGAGGGTCACTCACTGTGTAACTGTACAGAGTCACTTTATTCTGGGTGATGGTCACTCACTGTGCAATTGTACAGAGTCACTGTTTATTCAGGGTGAGGATCACTCACTATGTAACTGTACAGAGTCACTGTTTATTCAGGGTGAGGATCACTCACTGTGTAACTGTACAGAGTCACTGTTTATTCAGAGTTAGGGTCACTCACTGTGTAACTGTACAGAGTCACTTTATTCAGGGTGAGGATCACTCACTGTGTAACTGTACAGAGTCACTGTTTATTCAGAGTTAGGGTCACTCACTGTGCAATTGTACAGAGTCACTGTTTATTCAGGGTGAGGGTCGCAATATAATTGTTGATTCCTGAGCAGAGTAATGGTTGTTTACAACAGCAAGAACATTGACATCTTTAATTATATAGTGGCTTTAATGTAGGAAAAGCTTCCCGAAATGAAAAGGAGAAAGAAAAGCAAATTGTGATTTTAGGAGAGATTTAAAAGGACGGGATGAAGATGGCGAGACGGAGGGGTTTAGAGAGGGATTTGAGGAACATGGGGCCTGGGCGGTGGAGTCATAGTGCTCGTGATGGGTGAAAAGACAGTGGATGCATTAGGGGCCAGATTTGGAGAAATGTGTAGTTATGTGGGCGAAGCGGGTGGTTTGTGTATCTGGGGAGGCTCCACTGCAGAGTGGCGAGGTTGTGAAGGGAATTAAAGGATTAAAATTTAAAATGTGATGCAGTGGAGTAACAGGAGCAAATGTAGGTTAGCCAGAGCTGGAGAGTGGGGGAATGGGTGAACAGGACTTGGTGTGAGTTCGGATACAGGCAGCAGAGTTTTGGATGAGCTGGCGTTTGAAGATGGAAGATGCCAGGCCTGCCAGACAAGCATTGGAATGATCAAGCATGTGGTTGACAAAAGCATGGGTTAGGGTTTCAGCAGCTGATGAGCTCAGGCAGGGTTGGAGACGGGTGTGCTATGAAGGTGGAAGTAGGTGGGCTATGTCTTGGAGAAGATGTGCATTTGAAAGCTTACCTCGAGGTTGAACATGGAATTGCAGGAAAGATTGACACAGTTTTGGGGAGCAACAGCACATTCAAGGACTTTGGAACGGAAAGGAAATTTGGGGATAATTTTCAAGGTCAGAGAGGTTGGGGTTGGGCATTTTGACGAGTGGGCAAAACATGTTTTAAAATGGAGTACCTGAGCAGAGAGAATCATTTCGCAATATGATGGAAGTCAGGAAGGGAAGCTGGGTGGTCAGCAGCTTTGTGAGAATAGGGTTAAAGAAGCAGGATTGCATCCAGTGGACAAAATGAGCTGTGGAAGGCATGGACAGGGATACAAGAGAATTGGAGATGGTTATGGGATCAGTGTAAGGCAGGTGCGAGCCACGGGGGAGATTTGGCTTGGACACCACAAGAGGAGGTTGGATGGACACCTAAGAGAAATAGACTTGCAGGGCTATGGAGATCGAGCTGGGGAGTGGAACTGACTGAATAGCTCCATGGAGAGCCGGCATAGACTCAGTGGGCTGAATGGCCTCCTTCTGTGCTGTAAATGAGTTATGACCAAAGGGAAGGGAGGGAAGCAGTCGAGGCAGCTGAATAGGTGACTGCAGTCTTAGTGACAAGGGGGAGGGAATTTAATGCTCACCCCTGCGACGGGTTTGGAGGTGGGGAGAGCATATAATCAGATGGGATGGAGGCGGAGGGGGTTCGTGACACCATCTCGCCTCCGCAAAAATTTAGTCCGGGGCGGGAAGGCCTGTGAATGGCCTTCAGTTGAGGCACCAGTTGAGGCCCTTAACTGGGTTCTGGGTTTGGGGGGGCGGGTGCTGGGTTCTCTTGGTAAAAGGCACTTAGTGCCTGAACGAGGGATCTAGCATCAGGAAGTTGGCGGAGGGTTGCTGCTGAGGGCCAACCCCCTGCCCTTGCTATCAATCCCCCTACAAATCCCTTGCCCATGACCCGCACTCCGCAAGATACCTCCCACCCCAACCTACCTGAGGCCTGGTTCCAGCGACGCTCCTCGGCCTCCGGTAGGTGCAGCTGCAGCAGCAGCCACCACCTCGTTGCCAGCCTCTGATTGGCCAGCAGTTCTGCAAGGGTGGGACTTCCAGCGACATGATCCTTGATCCCGTGGAAGGCCCGCCACTGTCCACTTAAGAGCCTGACTGACACTTAATTCGGTGGGCCTTCCGTAGAAGAGGCGGCACGGGGAACTCAGCATCAGTTCCTTCGGCATCAAGACCCCCGTCGCCAGGATAAAACTCCCCCCAAGGTGTTCAGTGACTTCCTTGCACTTGTTGGAGCTGAGACTGAAGGGAGTTAGGGAGAGGGGTTTATGAAGATGATTGGCAGTGGAGAAGAGAAGCCTGGGGTTATCTTTGCATTCCTGGATTATCCTGGGTGAGGAAGTGATTTTGGCAGAGAAACGCAGAACCCAATAGTGCTCGATGTGCTTCAGCCAAGTCTGTTAGTAGATGGCTAAACCAGTTGTGTGTCATAGACACTCAGCTGTGTGCATTTGCAATTTCAAGGGCTGATAATGAGGGCCGAATCAGGAGGAGAGACAGGGTGGGAGGGAGTATCAAAGGCAAGGGATTGAGCGGATTAACAACTGCAAAAGTATTTGGACAAATGGAAAGGCTAGGCAGCTGGGCATTTGAAAGTGCAGTTTGAGTGACTTGTGGGAGTTTCTTTCCAGAGGTGGACACTGAAGGAAGTGGGATTGGAAAGGGGAAGAGGGATGCAGGTGGTGAGAGGTACAAGGGAATGATCAAAGATGGCCTTGATTGAGACTACGGCTGTAGGAAAATGGCAAGAACGAGGTTGCGGGGGGTGGTGGTTGGTGATGGTGAATATGGGTTGGGGAATTTATATGGAGGGAGAGTTTTGAGGAGGGCTGTTTTTTTAAAAAAAACATAATGGATCCTGGACTTTTAATAGAGGCATAGAGTACAAAAACAAAGAAGTTATGCTGAACCTTAAAAGAACACTGGTTCAGCCTCAGCTGAGTGTTGTGTTCAATTCTGGGCACAACACGCTTTAGGAAGGATGTCAAGGCCTTGGAGAGGGTGCAGAGGAGATTTACTAGAATGGTACCAGGGATGAGGGACTTCAGTTATGTGGTGAAACTAGAGACACTGGAATTGTTTTCCTTAGAGGAGGGAAGGTTAAGGGGAGATTTAATTGAAGTGTTTAAAATTATGAAGGGTTTTGATGGAGTAAGTAAGGAGAAACTGTTTCCAGTGGCAGGAGGGTCAGTAACCAGAGGACACAGAGTTAAGCTAATTGGCAAAAGAACCAGAGGGGAAGATGAGAATTTTTTTTACACAGCGAGTTATGATCTGGGATGTGCTGCCTGAAAAGGCAGTGGAAGCAGATTCAAGAGTAACTTTCAAAGAGAATTGATTAGATAATTGAAAAGGTTATGATGTGAAGGCTGGGATTGCTTAGTCACGGTGGAGCAGCTTTTCGTTCTGTTTGTTCTGCCTCTTCCCCTTCCTAGTACCATTCTCTCATTGTCCCTGACCCTCTCCCCAGCCAGTGCCTCTCAGGAATATGATTTCTCCTGCTCTGTTGCCAGCTTGTGTGCAATACGAACAATCATGCACAACAGCAGGAAGTCAGGGATCGTCTTAATGTTGTAAATTGGAGTCTTGTATTGTAAGTACAAGGTATGGTGCTGGGCCATTTCAGCTATGTACCATGCAGGCATAAATACTCCACATGCCCTTTTCACTTTACCGATGGAGGTGACTCTGTGCTTGAGCAGTGAAGTGGCACCCTGTCAAAGACCAGTGTGTAAACTGCTTAGAGGAACTATTCAGAAGCTGTATGCAAGAGGGAGACCTCAGAGTTCCAGTACCCTCCAACCCTTATAAAGTATTCACTTTCACTAGTACTCAACAAACCTCACACTACAATCTATCTTAGAATGATCCTTACACTTCTTATAATGATAGTACTTTTGTTATCAACAAAGCAATCCTTCTGCTAGAAGTGATCAGACAGTCTGGCTCCATTGGCTGTGGCTTGCTGCTCTTCATTCATCTTGTTTTTGTTGCGTTATTGCACCATTTTCAGTCAGTACGCTGCGTCTCAATGTTTTTCTGTTGAAAATGGATCATGCCATTGAAAGCTGGAGGTATAAGCGTTTTGTTAGCTAAACAGAGTATGTGATGCTTACTTTCCATTATCTGCACTGTCTGGTTCTGTTTCCATGTTGGAGGGTAACAGGATCCAGTCAGTCTAACAGTAAACATTGCTGTCAGATGGATAACTGGGTCCTATTACCCAGTTCTTTGGGAGATTTGTAATTTAGTTGTTTATGCTTTTGGAAAATTGATTTCAATAAGTTATTACTTAAATAGTCCAAGATGTAGAGTTGTTTATAGCTAGTGTAGGAGGCATTTAGTAATACCTGTAGAAGTACAGTTAGTATAGTGATGGCGAATCAAAGACCTGGAGAAGGTTATAGTGAGTATAGAGGGTGGTGTACCATGTATGTAGAGATTTGCTGATATGAGAGTGGTGCGTAAAAGCAAGAGTTCTGTAACTTAATATAGGAATAAGTCAAATGTATAGTTGAGAGTGAGTCAGAAATGTAGAGTTATTGCTGGTATGGAGCTGGGGCTGTCCAGGTACAAGATGGCTATTATGGGAAAAGGCAGTTGGTCCAAGACCGTAGAATTGAAAGGAGGTCATTCTGTGTGGGGAGAGTAGAGCTGAACTGGAGGTGAAGAGTTGCAGGGGTAGTTTTGCCACGGAGAGGTAGAGTTGGAAGGCCGAGCTGTGCTGTGACTAGTCAGTTGGAACAGTTCAGAATCATATAGTGAAGGTGAAACTTCAGTTGGGAGCCATAGATTGGCTTGGAAAGAAGAGAGGGAAGGATCTAGCTGATCTGGGGCTGTAATGTTCAAAGGGCATCATTTGGCACCAGTGTAGAGTTTACAGGCTGCAGAATTGGAAGGAAGACTGTAATAGTAGTGGATGTAGGGTTTAGGGCTATGGAATGGAGTGAGACAGTAGGAATAGAGGCAGTGGGATTAGGGTTTAGAAGGAGACAGTAGGAGTAGAGGCTGTAGGGTTTAGGGACGTGGAATGAACGGTGACAGGAGGGCTGGTGGCTAGCGTTTAGGGACGTGGAATGGGAGGAGACAGTAGTAGTATTGGCTGTAGTGTTTAGGGATGGAGAGTTGGAAGGAGACAAGGCTGGTATCTGTAGGGTTTAGGGATGAAGAGTTGGAAGGAGACAGGGCTGGTATCTGTAGGGTTTAGGGATGAAGAGTTGGAAGGAGACAGGGCTGGTATCTGTAGGGTTTAGGGATGGAGAGTTGGAAGGCGACAAGGCTGGTATCTGTAGGGTTTAGGGATGGAGAGTTGAAAGGAGAAAGGGCTGGTATCTGTATGGTTTAGGGATGGAGAGTTGGAAGGAGATAAGGCTGGTGTCTGTAGGGTTTAGGGATGGAGTGTTGGAAGGAGATAAGGCTGGTATCTGTAGGGTTTAGGGATGGAGAGTTGGAAGGAGACAAGGCTGGTATCTGTAGGGTTTAGGGATGGAGAGTTGGAAGGAGACAAGGCTGGTATCTGTAGGGTTTAGGGATGGAGAGGTGGAAGGAGACAAGGCTGGTATCTGTATGGTTTATGGATGGGGAGTTGGAAGGAGAGAAGGCTGGTATCTGTAGGGATTAGGGCTGAGGGTTTAGAAGGAAACAATAGGCGTATTAGCTGCAGGGCTTAGAGATAGAGAGTTTGAAGGAGACAGTAGGGCTGGTGTTTGTAGAGTTTAGTAATGGAGAGTTTCAAGGAGGCTGGAGGGCTGGTGTCTGTAAGGTTTAGGGCTGAGGGGTTGGAAGGAGGCAGTAGGCGTAGTGGCTGTAGGGTTTAGGGCTGAGGGGTTGGAAGGAGGCAGTAGGTATTGTGACTGTAGGGTTTAAGGCTGAGAGGTTAGAAGGAGGCAGTAGGTATTGTGACTGTTGGGTTTAGGGCTGAGAGGTTGGAAGGAGGCAGTAGGTATTGTGACTGTAGGGTTTAAGGCTGAGAGGTTAGAAGGAGGCAGTAGGTATTGTGACTGTAGGGTTTAGGGCTGAGAGGTTAGAAGGAGGCAGTAGGTATTGTGACTGTAGGGTTTAGGGCTGAGAGGTTAGAAGGAGGCAGTAGGTATTGTGACTGTAGGGTTTAAGGCTGAGAGGTTAGAAGGAGGCAGTAGGTATTGTGACTGTAGGGTTTAGGGCTGAGAGGTTAGAAGGAGGCAGTAGGTATTGTGACTGTTGGGTTTAGGGCTGAGAGGTTAGAAGGAGGCAGTAGGTATTGTGACTGTAGGGTTTAGGGCTGAGAGGTTAGAAGGAGGCAGTAGGTATTGTGACTAGGGTTTAGGGCTGAGAGGTTAGAAGGAGGCAGTAGGTATTGTGACTAGGGTTTAAGGCTGAGAGGTTAGAAGGAGGCAGTAGGTATTGTGACTGTAGGGTTTAAGGCTGAGAGGTTAGAAGGAGGCAGTAGGTATTGTGACTGTAGGGTTTAAGGCTGAGAGGTTAGAAGGAGGCAGTAGGTATTGTGACTGTTGGGTTTAGGGCTGAGAGGTTAGAAGGAGGCAGTAGGTATTGTGACTGTAGGGTTTAAGGCTGAGAGGTTAGAAGGAGGCAGTAGGTATTGTGACTGTAGGGTTTAAGGCTGAGAGGTTAGAAGGAGGCAGTAGGTATTGTGACTGTTGGGTTTAGGGCTGAGAGGTTAGAAGGAGGCAGTAGGTATTGTGACTGTAGGGTTTAAGGCTGAGAGGTTAGAAGGAGGCAGTAGGTATTGTGACTGTAGGGTTTAAGGCTGAGAGGTTAGAAGGAGGCAGTAGGTATTGTGACTGTTGGGTTTAGGGCTGAGAGGTTAGAAGGAGGCAGTAGGTATTGTGACTGTAGGGTTTAAGGCTGAGAGGTTAGAAGGAGGCAGTAGGTATTGTGACTGTAGGGTTTAAGGCTGAGAGGTTAGAAGGAGGCAGTAGGTATTGTGACTGTTGGGTTTAGGGCTGAGAGGTTAGAAGGAGGCAGTAGGTATTGTGACTGTAGGGTTTAAGGCTGAGAGGTTAGAAGGAGGCAGTAGGTATTGTGACTGTTGGGTTTAGGGCTGAGAGGTTAGAAGGAGGCAGTAGGTTTTGTGACTGTTGGGTTTAGGGCTGAGAGGTTAGAAGGAGGCAGTAGGTATTGTGACTGTAGGGTTTAAGGCTGAGAGGTTAGAAGGAGGCAGTAGGTATTGTGACTGTAGGGTTTAAGGCTGAGAGGTTAGAAGGAGGCAGTAGGTATTGTGACTGTTGGGTTTAGGGCTGAGAGGTTAGAAGGAGGCAGTAGGTATTGTGACTGTAGGGTTTAAGGCTGAGAGGTTAGAAGGAGGCAGTAGGTATTGTGACTGTAGGGTTTAAGGCTGAGAGGTTAGAAGGAGGCAGTAGGTATTGTGACTGTTGGGTTTAGGGCTGAGAGGTTAGAAGGAGGCAGTAGGTATTGTGACTGTAGGGTTTAAGGCTGAGAGGTTAGAAGGAGGCAGTAGGTATTGTGACTGTAGGGTTTAAGGCTGAGAGGTTAGAAGGAGGCAGTAGGTATTGTGACTGTTGGGTTTAGGGCTGAGAGGTTAGAAGGAGGCAGTAGGTATTGTGACTGTAGGGTTTAAGGCTGAGAGGTTAGAAGGAGGCAGTAGGTATTGTGACTGTTGGGTTTAGGGCTGAGAGGTTAGAAGGAGGCAGTAGGTTTTGTGACTGTTGGGTTTAGGGCTGAGAGGTTAGAAGGAGGCAGTAGGTATTGTGACTGTAGGGTTTAAGGCTGAGAGGTTAGAAGGAGGCAGTAGGTATTGTGACTGTAGGGTTTAAGGTTGAGAGGTTAGAAGGAGGCAGTAGGTATTGTGACTGTAGGGTTTAAGGCTGAGAGGTTAGAAGGAGGCAGTAGGTATTGTGACTGTTGGGTTTAGGGCTGAGAGGTTAGAAGGAGGCAGTAGGTTTTGTGACTGTTGGGTTTAGGGCTGAGAGGTTAGAAGGAGGCAGTAGGTATTGTGACTGTAGGGTTTAAGGCTGAGAGGTTAGAAGGAGGCAGTAGGTATTGTGACTGTAGGGTTTAAGGTTGAGAGGTTAGAAGGAGGCAGTAGGTATTGTGACTGTAGGGTTTAAGGCTGAGAGGTTAGAAGGAGGCAGTAGGTATTGTGACTGTAGGGTTTAAGGCTGAGAGGTTAGAAGGAGGCAGTAGGTATTGTGACTGTTGTGTTTAGGGCTGAGAGGTTAGAAGGAGGCAGTAGGTATTGTGACTGTAGGGTTTAAGGCTGAGAGGTTAGAAGGAGGCAGTAGGTATTGTGACTAGGGTTTAAGGCTGAGAGGTTAGAAGGAGGCAGTAGGTATTGTGACTGTAGGGTTTAAGGCTGAGAGGTTAGAAGGAGGCAGTAGGTATTGTGACTGTAGGGTTTAGGGCTGAGAGGTTAGAAGGAGGCAGTAGGTATTGTGACTGTAGGGTTTAGGGATGGAGAGTTGGAAGGCTATAGAGTTGGAAGGTTCGAAACAGTTGGGAAGCAGCTGTGGAGTAGAAGAGGACGGCTGGGTAGGGACTTCAGAGTCGGGACGCAGATTAGAGAATGGAAGTGCTATTATGATACCTTGTAATAGGTGACAAGGTGGGGATGCAGTCATGATAGAAAGTCAGGAAACCAGTGTAGGTTGTGAAAGGTGGAGTGTCTTGATGTGACTAGAGTGGTGGGGTTTTAAGTGCACTTCTGATGGCTCAGCAGATTCACACAGCTCCTTATGGACTTGGCAATGGGAAAAATATATGGCTTAGAATTAGAATGGGAGGGAATTTGGACTAAAAAGGAGTGAGTTTTGAGAGCAGAGTTCAAGCAAGGAATGTATAGTAAAAGGAAATAAGTTGTTAAAAGGAGGTAGTCAGGGAAAAGAGAGCGACTGACCAGAGAGAGGAATTGTATTTGGTATATTTGCCTTCGAGATGAATGAGTTGAAGTTAAAATAGGATTGTGGGGCATTGGGCTTCCTCGTGGGATCTCAAATTGGGTGTTGGACTACAGAGTTGGGGCTGATTCAACTATAGAGGGCAAGCTTGGAGTTGAATGGAAGAATAGAATAGGGGGGAGCATGTTAAGAGTTTGACAGCACGGAGGCTTGAGAATTATGCAGTAGAGTAGGGAGAGCAGGGTAGAGTAGGAGCGAGGTTGTTTAGAGGGACAAGGGTGATATACGTGAGCAAAGACCATGTACAGTAGAGTATACATGAGAACCAGAAGCCTTGGGGTTGTGAGTAGATGTGTCGTCCTGTATAGTAGAGCAAAAGCCAATGCTCCAAGGCCTGTAATAACACTTTGAAGCTGGGATTCCTGCATGTGACATGAATGTTTTCAATTCTGATCAAAGATTTCGCTCTGACAGTTCTCCAATGGGCTCCATTTTGGCCACTCAGCTACATTGCTGCAAAGTCCTGAATGCAAAGGTTCAAAGCTCTGAAGCTGAATTCAGAGCTTATTACTAGTCTATTACTGGAGCAAAATTGGGTAACTGCCTGTTCTGACCAGGAAACTGAGACTCGAAGGACGAGATCTTCAGGTCAGGTTTCCATTTGCCTTAATGTCCTCTGTTGCCTAGTACAATACACTTTGTCGTTCATCCATTAATGCTCTTCGATCATACCTTGTCATCTTTTCCCCTAGTCATTTTTTCCCCCCAGAAATTTATCATGCTTTTCTCTTTTCCCGTTATTTTCCTGTAGGCTTCGTTGGCGATTTGGCGCCATTGCTGAGGCTTGTTGCTTGAGGGTCTCCTCAGTTCTACCGAGGCATCCTCAATCGTAATTGAAAGTGCAGCGTTCAGCCAAACAGAACGCTACACTTGGCGGAAGGTATGATCGAATGAGTGATTGCTGCTCACCATAACACATCTGCATTCTCTTGGTTAATGACCTGCAATGTGCAGGCTTTTGGGTATTTGGGAGGGAGGCAGGGAGCCGTTTCAGGGCATGTGGAAGTAGGTGGATCATAATACAAAAGGTGGAAAGTCAGGATAGCAGACTGCAGCGGCAAATGAGAAGGCAAATGTAATATGAGAATGGTCTGCTGAGGTGAAACACTATTTGATTAGATTGTACCATACCTTCAGTACAGCTGAGATGAATTACTCTTCTCTGTCCCCCCCCCAAGCTTTGCCTTGGCTGTGTGAAGCAGCCGAGCTCTGTCATAAATACAAAGAAGTTAAAACACAAACAGGCCATTTTGCCCAACCAATCCATATCGCTAATTACTGTCCATGCAAGCTATTGGAGCTAATCACATTTATCAGCCCTGTTCCATATCCCTTCAACCCTTTCTTCTTCACCTCCCTAATTTAATCATGGATGTTGACACAGCCTCTGCTTCTATCAGTAACCCAGGAGTGCATTTCATTGTCTCACAAGTCTCTCTCTATGAGGAGGTTTCTCATGCTGTCTGTTGTAAATCTCTTACAGTTAATCTTGTATCTATGGTGCCTCATTCTTAACCACTGGAAAGAGTCTGTTTCTTTTTCCCCTGTCCCATCCTTTTATCATTTTAAACACTTCTATCACATCACTCTGTTATCTGTGTTGTTCAAATGAAAAAAAATTAAAATTTTTCTTTGTATTTGCATTTCTTCATACCAGGCAGCATCCTAGTGAATATGCATTGAACTTGTTCTAAAGCCTCAGTATCCTTTCTCTATACTGTCAAACTAACTCTGTCCTTCCTCTGTATTCCTACTCATTCTCTGCCCTTCCTCTGTGGTCCAACCCAAGCTTTGCCTCACCTTTCTACCCTCAGTTTTATAGAAGCAGAGTGTTACAGCATAGAAACAGATAATTTGACCCATCTAGTTTATGCTGTGTTTTTCTCAATACAAGCCATATTGCAGAGAATTCCTCATATTTTCTCTGAAGATTTTTTTCCTAAACTGCCCTTTAATTTTTGTGATTATCTTAAAACTTGTGCCCCTGATCCCTGGAAACAATCAATCACAATTTACCTTCCTTTCATCTGGTTCCCCTTTAAGGTTCTTCAGAACTAACTCATTGTTCCTACACTGTTTTTTTACCATTGCTTTTATATCTTAAAAAATTTGGTTCTTGGGATGTGGTCATTACTGGCAAGACCAGCATTTGTTGTCCAACCCTAGTTGCCCTGAGAGAGTTTCAGAAGGTAGTGTGTCTTGCTGGGCCACTTCAGAAAGCAGTTAAGAGTCAGCCACATTGGTGTGGGACTGGAGTCATGAATGGTCCCAGGCCGGGTAAGGATGGTAGGTTTCCTTCCTTAAAGGATATTTGTGAATCAGTTGGGTATTTACAACAATCTGACAGCTTCATGGCTGCTTTTACCAACATGAGCTTTTTATTTCCCAGATTTTTTACAATGAATTCAAATTCTCACGCTGCCATGGTGAGATTTATTCTCTGGGTTATTCATCCAATAACACAACCTCTTCCTGTAATGGGGAACCCACTACTGTACATAAAACTGCAGCTGCAGCCTGGTTCGGGCTTGTACAAGCAGGGTCATGGGGAAAAAATCTGGAGACTGGGTCTCATTGGACAGCTCTTTCAAAGAGTTGGCACAGGCATGACACACCAAATGACCTTTTTTGCTTTAAGATTCTGTGATTCTAAGTTCAACATTACTTCACTGCTTTTTTATTTTATACCTCCAAATACAAAACCAAGGATTTACTCTCATTAAAATGGTACTATTTAAGGTGTATTTCCTCGCCCGACTCTTGCAGAATTGATGAACTCAAATTTTCCCACACTGCCTATCCTGCCAGTGAATTCCAGTAGTGTTGTCTCACTTTACAAACCCAATTCATTAATATGAGCATCACTCACCTCACCGTTCCAGCCTAAAAAACTTCCTTTTAGTCTTTGCTTTCTCTTTTCCACCGATCTCTTTTCTCCCCCTTAATTCAAAGAACAAAGAACAGTACAGCACAGGAACAGGCCATTCGGCCCTCCAAGCCTGCGCCGATCTTGATGCCTGTCTAAACTAAAACCTTCTGCACTTCTGGGGACCATATCCCTCTATTCCCATCCTATTCATGTATTTGTCAAGATGCCTCTCAAACGTCGCTATTGTACCTGCTTCCACCACCTCCCCCGGCAGCAAGTTCCAGGCACTCACCACCCTCTGTGTAAAGAATTCCATGCGTTGTTACCTTTGGTGTAAGTCTCTTATGTATCAGATTTCCTCAGGTTAGTATTTTTGGACAGGGGCCGGTGAATGGACAGGAAAACAGGAACTTTAGACAGCTGGGACTTAGGTTTGATAATTCCACAGGTTCTCTGTCATGTAATGCTTGCAGCTCTGTAACTCCAGAGCTTGTGTAGGGGATGTGTCCGTAAGTTATTTGTGCAGTGGAGACCCAGATTCCCACTAGGAGAATGAAGATTGTTATGGTGAGAAATCACCTCCTTCAAATGATGCCCAATAGCACGTTTATTGTACAAGGTAACTTGAAAGGTAAGGCAGCCCCAGAGCAGCCCACATGGTCCAATGTGCTGTTTCAATGTGGACAGAAATGTGTTCTGCCGCACCATTCTGAGGAGGGAGTTAAGTCAGTGCTCACTCTCTTAATACAGTACTAGGCAGGACTGCGACACTGGCGTAACAACACCTCTTCTACAGTGGAAGAATGGACCGCATTATCACTGTGTGTGGCAGCCTGCGAGTACATGTTATGTCGTGCACAAGGGAGGTTGGAGTGCTTTTGGAAAGAATTTGGGACATCTGAGACTCGCACATTTCATCTGACCAAATCCATAGCCGACACTAATGGCGATGGACTCCTGTCAACCATCTTCGTTTTGCCAGAGAATAAATTGACTGACTTGAATCCATGGAGTGTTGCCTCTAACTATATATTAAGAGCAAACTGATTTAATGTACGCTGTATACATCGAATTGTCTTGCAGTGTGCTTAATATCTTGTCTGCATTGTTCCCTGTACAAGGAGCTGTTTTCGGCTGATGCATTCTTCTGTATTATTCTTGTTGTAAAGCCAATAAAAACATAAGTTACAATAAGTCGTGTACAGTTATTAAAAAGAGAGTGTTCTCACATCATTACACTAAATTTGCTTGGACTTTTTTGGTCATGTTTTGAAAGGGAGTTTAGTTTTCTGGAGGTTGGGCAGGCACAAGGAGCAATCATATATTAAAAATGTCAGCTGCTTCAAATCAAAACAGGCCTTGGAGTAAAATGCACATTCAAATGTCGGCGCAGTCAGTAACTTGCAGCAGGTTGAATCCCTGCACCCAGAATATGGTCCAGGAACCAGTTACAGACACCTGCACTACACCTATGGGCCTCGGTTCAGAGCCTGACAGACTGCTGGAGCTTGCAGTGCACTAGAGAAAGATTGTTAACAATTTCAATCATAAGCATATGAAGAAGCTGCCTTTCTGAGAATGGCCCCTTCAAGCAGGATTGTGATGGGTTGTGAAAATCCTCTCTACATTTATTAGGTAGCACTCTGTGTCAAGAGTTTAGGAGATCGGAGCCCAGCCAGTGAGTTTGATGTAACCTCCATTAAACTTCTCTGCTGCTATTAGATGAAATCCTTTTCACCAAGTTTCTGACCAGTGTATCACTGGGCTGCAGAATTACATCACATTCAGAGCTTGCTGGTAAAGGCTTGATGGAAATGAGAATGTTGCAGAACCATTTACAAATGTGTTGAGACTTAACAAACCTTCAGTGGTGGATTGATCTGAATTAAACACCATAACAATGTGCGGTGAAAATGATATGCAGTGAAGTTATGTCTGGGATAGTGACTCAGTGGAAAAGTGCAAATTGCTCACCTCTTTGTCTTCTGTTTTAATGGAACTGTTATGTCCCCTTATCAGTGTTTATTTCCCACTTTTTCCTCACCCTAGCAATTATTTGAGAGCTAGAATTCATTAATCTTTTTGTAGTCTCTGCTGTTCCTTCAAGAATGTTGTGTGTGAAATGCTGTTGTTTAGTTTCCCATTGAGTACCAGTAGATGGAACTATTGTACTGTCAGTCACTTGCCTGTGTCACTGGTAAGTGTGTACACACTGACACAAACAGGTGAATTCCTGTTTTCTCGAATCAAAGCTTATTGCGGTAAGTTTGAATTTTAAATATCGGCTGATTAGAGTCCAAGCATCAAGATTGGTTGTGAATCATCATCGTCCTGGTTGTTTCTCCTTAAATCTCCAACCCAGTTAACTGCGTGGTGTAGACATAGTTTGAAGACAAAATTTATAATGGGGAATAAGGAAATGATAGAGCAACTATACAAATACTTTGTGTCTGACTTCAAAGAGGAAGATACAAAAACCTTCCAGAAATACTAGAGAACTAAGGGACTAGTGAGAATGGGAAACTGAAAGAAATTACTATTCGTAAAAAAGTAGTACAGAAGGTATTAATGGCACTGAAAGTTGATAAATCCCCTGGACCTGATGATCTACATCCCAGAGTGTTGAAAGAGGTGACTGTAGAGATAGTGGATGCATTGGTGATCACCTTCCAAAATTCTATAGATTCTGGAGCGGTTCCTGAGGATTGCAAGGTAGCAAATGTAACCCCACTATTTAAGAAAGGAGGGAGAGAGAAAGCAGGGAATTACAGACCTGTTAGCCTGACATCCGTAGTAGGCAAATGCTAGAATCTATTCTAAATGATGTGATAACTGAACACTTAGAAAATAATGGTCGGCTTGGGCAGAGGCAACATAGATTTATGAAAAAGAAATCATGTTTGACAAACCTTTTGGAGTTTTTTGAGGATGTAACTAGCAGAATAGATAAGGGGCAACCAGTGGATGGGATTGGAGGTAATATACTGGCATGGATTGAGAATTGGTGAATGGACAGAAAACAGAGAGTAGGAATAAACGGGTAATTTTCAAGTTGGCAGGCTGTAACTAGTGGGGTACCGCAAGGATCAGTGCTTGGGCCCCAGTTATCACAATCTATATCAATGATTTGGATGCGGGGACCAAATGTAATATTTCCAAGTTTGCTGATGACTCAAAACTCGGTAGGAATGTGAAATAAAAACAAGAAATGCTAGAAATACTCAGCAGGTCTGGCAGCATCTGCGGAGTGATCCTTCTTCAGAGTTCTGGTCACTGACCTGAAACGTTAACTCTGCTTCTCTCTCCACAGATGCTGCCAGACCTGCTGAGTATTTCCAGCATTTCTTGTTTTTATTACACTATTAACATACCGTTTGCCTTTGCTCCATGACCTTCTGGTCAGTTATTCTCTGTGACCTTGTCCGATCTACACCTTCTCTTTTGTTATCTCTTGCCCCACCCCGCTTTACTTGCTTAAAACCTTTCACATTTCGAATATTTGCCAATTCTGATGAAGGCTCACTGACCTGAAACGTTAACTCTGCTTCTCTCTCCACAGATGCTGCCAGACCTGCTGAGTATTTTCAGCATTTCTTGTTTTTATTTCAGATTTTCAGCATCTGCAGTATTTTGCTTTTATTTCAGTGGGAATGTGAGTTGTGAGGAGGATACAAAGAGGCTTCAAGGAGATCACTTCTCAATCTTCTAAACCCTGGAGAATATAGGCCCAGTCTCCTCACTCTATCCTCATAGGATAGTCCCACTGTCCAGGAATCAGTCCAGTGAACCTCCATTGCACTCCCTCTATGGCAAGTATATGCTTCAAGGAGATTTAGACAGGCTAAGTGAGTGGGCAAGAACATGGCAGATGGAATATAATGTGGAAAAATGTGAAGTTATCCACTGTTGTAGGAAAAACAGACATGCAGAATATTTCTTAAATGGTGAGAGATAGGGAAGTGTTGATGTCCAAAGGGACCTGGGTGTCCTTTTTCATAAGTCACTGAAAGCTAACATGCAGGTGCAGCAAGCAATTAAGAAGGCAAATGGTATGTTGGCCTTCATTCCAAGGGGATATGAGTGCAGGAGTAAAGAAGTCTTGCTGCAATTATGTAAAGCCTTGGTGAGACTGTACCGGGAGTATTGTGTACAATTTTGGTCTGCTTACCTAAGGAAGGATATACTTGCCATAGAGGGAGTGCAATGGAGGTTCATTATTTTTTTTTTTTTTAATTTATTTTTAGAGATATAGCACTGAAACAGACCCTTCGGCCCACCGAGTCTGTGCCGACCAGCAACCACCCATTTATACTAATCCTACATTAATCCCATATTCCTTACCACATCCCCACCATTCTCCTACCATCTACCTACACTATGGGCAATTTACAATTGCCAATTTACCTATTAACCTGGAAGTCTTTGGCTGTGTGAGGAAACCGGAGCACCCGGCGAAAACCCACGCGGTCGCAGGGAGAACTTGCAAACTCCACACAGGCAGTACCCACAATCGAACCCAGGTCCCTGGAGCTGTGAGGCTGCGGTGCTAACCACTGCGCCACTGTGCCACCCTGGACTGATTCCTGGACAGTGGGACTATCCGATGAGGAGAGAGTGAGGAGACTGGTCCTGTATTCTCCAGAGTTTAGAAGAATGAGAAGCGATCTCATTGAAGCAGGGCTCGACAGGGTAGATGCAGGAAGGATGTTTCTCCTGGCTGTTGAGTCTAGGACCAGGGGACACAGTCTCAGAGTAGGAGATAGGCCATTTAGAACTGAGCTGAGGAGGAATGTCTTCTCTCAGAGGGTGGTGAATCTGTGGAATTCTCTACCCCAGAGGGCTGTGGAGGCTCAGGCATTGAGTATATTCAAGACATCGATAGATTTCTAGATATTAAAGTCATCAAGGGATATGGGAATAGTGCGGGAAAATAGCATTGGGGTAGAAGATCAACCATGATCTAGTTAAATGGAGCAGCAGGTTCGAGGGACCGAATGGCCTATTCCTGCTCCTAATTCCTATGTTCATATAGTTTACGAAGGGAGCACTGGTATATAGTCTGTCAATCCCTTGCCAGGAGTGATGGACTCTAAAACCGAAGCCTCCAATTTCATGTTCCCTCGCAATAATTTATAAAAGAAAGAAAGTCTTGCATTTAGGTAGTGCCTTTCACAAACTCAGGACCTCCCAAAGCACTATACAGCCAATGAAGTACTTTTGAATTGTGGTCACTGTTGTAATGTAGGAAATGCGGCAGCCAATTTGCAGATAGCAAGAAGCCACAAACAGTAATGTGATAGTGACCAGCTAAGTTTTGTTTAATGATGCTGATTGACAGATAAATATTGCCAGGACACCTGAGGGAACTCCCCTGCTGTTCTTCAAAATAATTCCATGGGATCTTTCATGTCACCCTGAGACCTCAGTTTAATGTCTCACCCGAAAGACAGCACCTCCAACAGTGCAGTACTCCTGTAGTACTGCACTGGAATGTCAGCCCGGATTATGGACTGAAATCTCTGGAGTAGGACTTGAACCCACAGAGGCAAGAGTGCAACCCACTGAACTGGAATTGTTTTCTTTTGATATGTGCTCAAGTACTGGTGAATAGGTATCCACTTCTGCTGTTGATTCTTGAAACTGTTGTTTCAAAAACAAACTCCAGCCCTAGAACCTTACAAGAACCCAATTCTGGCCTTCAAAGCATACCTGATTTCCTTTGACTCACCATTGGCAGCCTTGGCTCTGGAATCCCCTCCCGAAACCCCTCTACCTCTCTCCCCTCCTGTAAGACGATCCTTGAAATCAACCTTTTTATCACCTGTCCTAATATCTCTTTATGTAGCTCAGTCACATATTGCCTGATAACTGCCGCTGTCAAGCACCTTGCAATATTTTCTTGTGTTAAAAGTGTGATATGAATGTAAGTTGCTGTTCAGTGCTGTAGGGAAGTGGTGATGTGTTTGAAATACAGTGCTGACCCCTGCTCAGGTGCAGTCAATGGGATGTGGATGCAATGATATAAAATAGGGTTTCGTGTTGCACTGTGTTTCTGCTTATCAGTTACCTTGGAATAATTAGTGAATATTAATGGGTTATTAATTTAACAAGCATGACTAGGAACACAGCTGTGCTTATGGTATATAATTTAATGTGTAATTAGAGCAAATATTAGACAGTTTAATATGCCAAAGCTCATAATTCTCTAATTGGCAAAATGTAAGCATGTGGTACGACTTGTGTGACGGCTGTATTTCGAAGGAACTTGCTTGTATCCAGCACCTTTCACATCTCTCGGGATGTCCCACAGAGCTTCACATACAGTGAATTACTTGTGAATTGCAGTCATTGTTCTACTCCATAAACAACAGTGAGATGACTGGCCACTTAATCCGTCTTTGGTAGGCTTGGTCGAGGGATGAATCTCTGGGAGAACTCCCCATGCTCGTCTTGGAATAACGTTGTGGGATCTTTTACATTGACCCGAATGGGAGACGGGGCCTCAGGTTGTGCACCAGCCTAGATTATGGGCTTGTCTGTTGTGGCGATTCAACCACAGCCTTCTGACCCAGAATGCTACTGACTGACCAAGCTGATGCTTGTAAACAGGATTATCTATGTGATTGCTTTACAAAAGATCAGTGTCGTTGTTTAATCTTGTGACAATTAAGTAGGATGAAATGTATGTGAAGGTGTGTGTGTGTGTGTGTAAACGATGAGCCATCCTGTGTTAGGAGTGATTGCAATGTGCCTTAGGAGGGAATTTGAGGGGTTCAGTGGGACACAGGCACTTTGTTCTGTTTGCACCAAAGTTAAAAGTGGGAGTGGTCACTGTTAAACAGGATGACATTTTAGGAATAGGTAAAGCTGATTAGGCCCAGTCAATTGTCCCTGTTTGCAGATGAGCTCCACTCACTGTCTTGGTAAATTCCTCAGCCCCAATCCCCCGTATTCCCCCGCCCCATCTCACCTACCCACCTTCTCCCCATGTCCCTTCATCTCAGCTCAGTCATAGAGTCAGTCCAGAGTCAGTCACAGAGTTATACAGCACAGAAACAGGCCTTTCAGCCTATAGTTTCTGTCCCAGCCATCAAGCACCTATTATAATCCCATTTTCCAGTACTTGGTCCGTAGCCTTGTATGCTATGGCATTTCAAGTACTCATCGAAATACTTCTTAAATGTTGTGAGGGTTCCTGCCTCTACCACCTCTTCAGGCAGTGCGTTCCAGATTCCAACCACCCTCTGGGTGAAAACATTTTCCTCAAATCCCCTCTAAACCTCCTGCCCTTTATCTTAAATCTATGCCTCCTGTTTATTGACCCCTCCGCTAAGGGAAAAAAGTTTCTTCCTATCAATGCCCCTCATAATTTTGTAAAGCTCAATCATATCTCCCTTCAGCTTTCTCTGCTCTAAGGAAAACAACCCGAGCTTATCCAGTCTCTCTTCATGGCTAAAATGCTCCAGCCCAGGCAACATCCTGGTGAATCTTCTCTGCACCCTCTCCAGTGTAATCACATCCTTCCTATAGTGTGGTGCCCAGAACTGTACACAGTACTCCAGCTGTGGCCGAACTAGCGTTTTATACAGTTCCATCATAACCTCCCTGCTCTAATATTCTATGCTTCAGCTAATAAAGGCAAGTATCCCATATGCCTTCCTAACCACCTTATCTCCCTGTGCTGCTGCCTTCAGTGATCTATGGACAAGCACACCAAGGTCTCTGTACTTCCTAGGATCCTACCATCCATTGTATATTCCCTTGCCTTGTTAGTCCTCCCAAAATGCATCACCTCACACTTCTCAGGATTAAATTCCATTTGTCACTGCTCCACCCATCTTAACAGCCCATCTATATCATCCTGTAATCTAAGGCTTTCCTCCTCACTATTTACAACACCACCAATTGTCGTGTCATCTGCGAACTTACTGATCTTATCTCCGATATTCACGTCTAAATCATTAATGTACACTACAAACAGCAAGGGTCCCAGCACCGATCCCTGCGCTGCACCACTGGTCACAGGCTTCCACTCGCAAAAATAACCCTCGACCATTACCCACTGCCTCCTGCCACTAAGCCAATTTTGGATCTAATTTGCCGAATTGCCCTGGATCCCATGAGCTCTTACCTTCTTAACCAATCTCCCATGCGGGACCTTATCAAAAGCCTTACTGAAATCTATGTAGACTACATCTACTGCTTTACCCTCATCTGCACATCTAGTCACCTTCTCGAAAAATTCAATCAAGTTTGTTAGACACGATCTCCCCCTGACAAAGCCATGCTGACTATCCCTGATTAATCCCTACCTCTCCAAGTGGAGATTAATCCTGTCCCCCAGATTTCTTTCCAGTAGTTTCCCAACCACTGATGTTAGACTCACTGGCCTGTAATTACCTGGTTTATCCCTGCTCCCTTCTTGAATAACGGTACCACATTCACTGTCCTCTAATCCTGTGGTACTTCTCCTGTGGCCAGAAAGGATTTGAAAATTTGTGTCAGAGCCCCTGCTATCTCGTCCCTTGCCTCACTGAACAGCCTGGGATACATCTCATCTGGGCCTGGGGATTTATCCACTTTTAAGCCCGTTAAAACATCTAATACTTCCTTTCAATGCTAATATGTTCAAGTATATCACAATCCCCCTCCCTGATCTCTACACCTACATTGTCGTTCTCCATGGTGAACACAGATGAAAAGTAATCATTTAAAATTCACTTTTGTCCTCCGGCTCCACACAGAGATTGCCACTTTTGTCCCTTATGGGCCCTACTCTTCCCTGGTTATTCACTTGCCCTTAATATACTTACAAAATGCCTTAGGATTTTCCTTTATCTTGCCCGCCAGTGTTTTTTCATGTCCCCTCTTCGCTCTCCTAATTACTTTTTTTAAGTACGCCCCCCTATACTTTCTATACTCCTCTTGCGCCTCCGCTGTTTTCAGCGCTCTGAATCTGCCATAAGCCTCCTTTTTTTTCCTGATCCAATCCTCTATATCCCTTGACATCCAGGGTTCCCTGGACTTTAGTCCTATCCTTCACCTTTACAGGAATATGTTGGCTCTGAACTCTCACTATTTCCTCTTGGAATGACTCCCACTGGTCTGATGTAGACTTTCCTACATTTAGATTAGAGATACAGCAGTGAAACAGGCCCTTCGGCCCACCGAGTCTGTGCCGAACATCAACCACCCATTTATACTAATCCTACACTAATCCCATATTCCTACCAAACATCCCCACCTGTCCCTATATTTCCCTACCACCTACCTATACTAGTGACAATTTATACTGGCCAATTTACCTGTCAACCTGCAAGTCTTTTGGCTTGTGGGAGGAAACCGGAGCACCCGGAGAAAACCCACGCAGACACAGGGAGAACTTGCAAACTCCGCACAGGCAGTACCCGGAATCGAACCCGGGTCCCTGGAGCTGTGAGGCTGCGGTGCTAACTACTGCGCCACTGTGCCGCCCAGTTATGGTCACTAACCCATACATGCTCCCCCACTGACACTTCTACCGCTTGTCTGGCTTCATTCCCGAGGATTAGGTCCAGTACTGCCCCTTCTCTTGTCGGACTTTCTACGTACTGACTCAAAAAGCTCTCCTGTATGCATTTTAAGAATTCCGCCCCCTTTAAGCCTTTTGTACTAAGACAATCCCAGTTGATATTGGGGAAGTTGAAATCCCCTAACTATTATTACCCTATTATTTTTACACCTCTCTCAGATTTGCCTACATATCTGCTCCTGTATCTCTCCCTGACCTTTTGGAAACCTGTAGTACACTCCCAGCCAAGTGATTTCCCCCTTTTTGTTTTTAAGTTCGACCCATATGCCTCATTTGAGGAACCTTCTAAGATATCATCCCTCCTTAGTGCAGTAATTGACTCCTTGATCAACAGTGCAATGCCATCTCCTCTTTTACTTCCTCTCCTGTCACGCCTGAAGATTCTATACCCTGGAATATTGAGTTGCCAGTCCTGCCCCTCCCTCAGCCTTGTCTCTATGATAGCAATAATATCATAATCCCATGTGCTAATCAACGCCCTCAATTCATCTGCCTTACTCGTAAGACTCCTTGCATTGAAATAGATGCAATCCAACCTTGCATTTTTCACTTGTGCCTTAACAGGTCTACATTTGCTCTGCCTTCCAGACTGACTCAGTTTCTCTTTTATATTTGACTATGCATCACCCCCTCCACTCTGTATCCCATCCCCCTGCCAAATTAGTTTAAACCCTCCAACAGCACTAGCAAACCTCCCAGCAAGGATGTTGGTCCGGTTCAGGTGCAACCCGTCCAACTTGTATAGGTCCCACCTTTGCCGGAAACCAGACCCAGTGATCCAGGAAACTAAAGCCCTCCCTCCTGCACCACCTTCTCAGCCATGCATTCATCTGCTCTATCCTCCTATTCCTATAATCCCTAGCACGTGGCACCGGGAGTAACCCAGAGATTATAACCTTTGAGATCCTGCTTTTTAATCTGCTACTTAGCTCCCTAAATTTTTGTTGCAGGACCTCATCCCTCTTTTTACCTATGTTGTTGGTACCAATGTGTACCACGACCTCTGATTGTTCACCGTCCCCCTTCAGAATGTCCTGCAGTCGCTCCGAGATATCCTTGACCCTAGCACCAGGGAGGCAACAGACCATCCTGGAGTCTCATTTGCGGCCGCAGAAACGCCTGTCTGTTCCTCTTCCAATTGAATCTCCTATCAGTATGGCTTTCCCACTCTTTTTCAATCCCCTCCTGTGCAGCAGAGCCATCCGTGGTGCCACGAACTTAGCCATAGAGAGATACAGCACTGAACCAGGCCCTTCGGCCCACCGAGTCTGTGCTGACCATCAACCACCCATTTATACTAATCCTACGTTAATTGCATGTCCCCTACCACATCCCCACCTTCCCTCAATTCTCCTACCACCTACCTACACGAGGGGCAATTTACAATTGCCAATTTACCTATCAACCTGCAAGTCTTTGGCTGAGACGGGAACCCAGACCACCCAGCAGAAACTCATGCTGTCACAGGGAGAACTTGCAAACTCCGCACAGGCAGTACCCAGAACTGAACCCGGGTCACTGGAGCTGTGAGGCTGCGGTACTAGCCACTGTGCCGCCCTTGGCTGTTGCTGCTTTCCCCTGGGAGGCCATCCCCCCCAACAGTATTCAGATATATCTGAGGGCGTTGGCCACAGGGGACCCCTGCACTACCTGCCTGCGCCTACTACTCTGTCTGGTGGTCACCCATCCCTTTACTGCATCTGCAGCCATTACCTGCGGTATGACCACCTCACTAAACATGCTATCCACAACGTCCTCAGCATCGTGGATGCTCCACAGTGAATCCACCCGCAGCTCCAGCTCTGTAATACGGGTAGCCAGTAGCTGCAGATGGATACACTTCCTGCACACATGGTCGTCAGGGACACTGGAAGCGTCCCTGATTTCCCACATAGCGCAGGAGGAGCATGCCATGGGGCTGAGCTCTCCTGCCATGACTTAGCCATAGATTAAGCTCCTTAGTTACTCCCTTTAATTTAGAGTACTAATTACAATAGTGACCTTATTCCACTCCAAACACCACCTACTACAATCTAAATTCCCTACTTTTACTTTTACTTCAGCTATTGAAAGTCGCAAAAAAAGTGTAGAAACACTCACCTGTTCCTACTTAGCTATCAGCTGCCTCCACTTGCAACGCGTCACTTTCTGAACTGTGATGTCAGTCGTGGAACTCTCTCGCTGAGTCTGTGAGAGTATGCTTCTTTTAAGCTGCTGGAACTCACACTCGCTGGTGCTTGTCTCCTTGCAAGTCCACCTTGGTCTCGTCACCTACTCCCCATATCCCTTCATCTCACCTACCACCTTCTCCCCATGTCCCTTCATCTTGCAGCCCATCTTCTCCCCATATCCCTTCATCTTATCGAAACATAGAAAATAGGTGCAGGAGTAGGCCATTCAGCCCTTCGAGTCTGCTCCGCCATTCATTATGATCATGGCTGATCATCCAACTCATTAACCTGTTCCCGCTTTCCCCCCATATCCTTTGATCCCTTTCGCCCCAAGAGCTATATCTAACTCCTTCTTGAAAACATACAATGTTTTGGCCTCAACTGCTTTCTGTGGTAGCAAATTCCACAGGTTCACCACTCTCTGGGTGAAGAACTTTCTCCTCATCTCAATCCTGAAAGGTATACCCCGTATCCTTAGACTATGACCCCTGGTTCTGGACTCCCCCACCATTGGGGACATCCTTCCTGCATCTACCCTGTCAAGTCCTGTTAGAATTTTATAGGTTTCTATGAGATCCCCTCACTCTTCTGAACTCCAGCGAATATAATCCTAACCGACTCAATCTCTCCTCATACATCAGTCCCGCCATCCCAGGAATCAGTCTGGTAAACCTTCGCTGCACTCCCTCTATAGCAAGAACATCCTTCCTCAGAAAAGGAGACGGAAACTGCACACAATATTCCAGGTGTGGTCTCACCGAGGCCCTGTATAATTGCAGCAAGACATCCCTGCTCCTGTACTCGAAACCTCTCGCTATGAAGGCCAACATACCATTTGCCTTTTTTACCGCCTGTTGCACCTGCATGCTTACCTTCAGCGACTGGTGTAAGAGAGCACCCAGGTCTCGTTGCATATTCCCCCCTCTCAGTTTATAGCCCTTCAGATAATCTGCCTTCCTGTTTTTGCTACCAAAGTGGATAACCTCACATTTATCCACATTATACTACATCTGCTATGCATTGCCCTCTCACTTAACTTGTCCAAATCACCCTGAAGCCTCTCTGCATCTCACTCACAACTCACCCTCCCACCCAGTTTTGTGTCATAGAGTCGTACAGCCCTTCGGCCCACCGCATCCATGCCGACCATTAGGCCAATCTATACTAATCCCACCTGCCTGTATTAATTCCATATCCCTCTATGCCTTGCTCATTCAAGTACCTGTCCAGATGCCTCTTAAATGTCGCTACTGTTCCTGCTTCCACCACCTCCTCAGGCAGCTCATTCCAGATACCCACTATTCTTTGTGTGAAAAATTTACCCCTTTGATCCCCTTTAAGCCTCCTCCCTCTCACCTTAAATCTATGCCCTCTGGTTTTAGTCACCCCTACCATGGGAAACAGACTCTGGCTATCTACCCTATCTATGCCTCTCAGAATTTTATATACCTCTATCATGTCCCCTCTCAGCCTCCTTCGCTCCAGGGAAAACAGACCCAGCCTATCCAATCTCTCTTTCTCACTCAAGCCCTCCAAACCAGGCAACATCCTTGTGAATCTTCTCTGCACTCTTTCTCGCTTAATTACATATTTCCTGTAGTGCGGCGACCAGAACTGCACACAGTACTGCAAATGTGGCCGAACCAATGTTATGTATAGCTGTAACATGACGGCCCAACTCTTGTACTCAAATCCTCTGCCGATGTAGGCAAGCATGCCATACGCCTTCTTCACCACCCTGTCTACCTGTGTTTCCACTTTCAGGGAACTATGTATTTGCACCCCAAGGTCTCTCTGCTCAAGAACATTCCCCAGGGCCCTGCCATTCACTGCATATGTCCTGCCCTGGTTTAACTTCCCAAAATGCATCACTTCACACTTGTCTGCATTAAATTCCATTTGCCACTCCCTTGCCCACTTTCCCAGTTGATCTCTTTCCTATTGAAACCTTGGACAACCTTCTTCACTGTCCACTATACCACCAATTTTGGTGTCATCTGCAAACTTGCTAATCATGCCCCTTGCATTCACATCCAAGTCATTAATATATATGACTAACAACAGAGGGCCCAGCACTGATCCCTGCGGCACACCATTGGTCACCGGCCTCCAATCTGAAAAACAACCCTCCACTACCACCCTCTGCCTCCTATCATCTGCAAATTTGGAGAAATTACATTTAGTTCCCTCATCGAAATCATTAATATGTATTGTGAATAGCTGGGGTCCTAGCACCGATCCCTGCGCTACCCCACTAGTCACTGCCTGCCATTCGGAAAAAGACCCATTTATTCCTACTCTTTGTTTTCTGTCTGCCAACCAATTTTTTATCCATCGCAATACACTACCCCCAATCCCATGCGCTTTAATTTTACACGCTAATCTCTTTTGTGGGACTTTGTCGAAAGCCTTCTGAATGTCCAAATAAACCACATCCACTGGCTGTCCCTCATCAACTGTACTAGAACAAACAAACAAAGAACAGTACAGCACAGGAACAGGCCATTTGGCCCTCCAAGCCTGCGCCTATCTTGATGCCTGCCTAAACTAACACCTTCTGCACTTCCGGGGCCCATATCCCTCTATTCCCATCCTATTCATGTATTTGTCAAGATGTCTCTTAAACGTCGCTATCGTACCTGCTTCCACCACCTCCCCCGGCAGCAAGTTCCAGGCACTCACCACCCTCTGCATAAAAAACTTGCCTCGCACATCCCCTCTAAACTTTGCCCCTCGCACCTTAAACCTATGTCCCCTAGTAACTGACTCTTTCACCCTGGGAAAAAGCTTCTGACTATCCACTCTATCCATGCCGCTCATAACTTTGTAAACCTCTATCATGTTGCCCCTCCACCTCCGTCGTTCCAGTGAAAACAATCCGAGTTTTTCCAACCTCTCCTCATAGCTAATGCCCTCCAGACCAGGCAACATCCTGGTAAACCTCCTCTGTACCCTCTCCAAAGCCTCCCCGTCCTTCTGGTAGTGTGGCAACCAGAATTGCACGCAATATTCTAAGTGTGGCCTAACTAAGGTTCTGTACAGCTGCAACATGACTTGCCAATTTTTATACTCTTTTTTTTTATACTCTATGCCCCGACCGATGAAGGCAAGCATGCCGTATGCCTTCTTGACTACCTTATCCACCTGCGTTGCCACTTTCAGTGACCTGTGGACCTGTACTCCCGGATCTCTCTGCCTGTCAATAATCCTAAGGGTTCTGCCATTTACTGTATACCTCCCACCTGCATTAGACCTTCCAAAATGCATTACCTCACATTTGTCCGGATTAAACTCCATCTGCCATTTCTCCGCCCAAGTCTCCAACCAATCTATATCCTGCTGTATCCTCTGACTAGTTACATGCTCGAAGAATTCCAGTAGATTTGTGAAGCATGATTTCCCTTTCGTAAATCCATGCTGACTCTGTCCGATTCTGCCACCAAGTGCTCTGCTATAAAATCTTTGATAATGGACTCTAGAATTTTCCCCACTTCTGACGTCAAGCTGACTGGTCTATAATTCCCTGTTGTCTCTTTACCTCCCTTTTTAAATAGTGGGGTTACATGAACTACCCTCCAATCTGTAGGAATTGTTCCAGAGTCTATAGTATCTTGGAAGATGACCACCAATGCATCCACTATTTCTAGGGCCACTTCCTTAAGATGTAGATCCCTGGGGATTTATCGGCCTTCAATCCCATCAATTTCCCTAACACCATTTCCCTACCAATACTGATTTCATACAGTTCCTCCTTCTCATTAGACCCTGTGTTCCGCAACGTTTCTGGTATGATATTTGTGTCCTCCTTTGTGAAGACAGAACCAAAGTATGCATTTAATTGGTCAGCCATTTCTTTGTTCCCCATAATGAATTCCCCTGTTTCTAACTGTAAGGGACCTACATTTGTCTTCACCAGTATTTTTCTCTTCACATACCTATAGAAACCTTTACAGTCAGTTTTTATGTTCCCCGCAAGCTTACTCTCGTACTCTATTTTCTCCTCCTTAATCAATCCTCCTTTGCTGAATTCTAAACTGCTCCCAATCCTCAGGTCTGTTGTTTTTTCTGGCAGATTTATATGCCTCTTCCTTGGATCTAATGCTATCTCTAATTTCCCTTGTAAGCCATGGTTTGGCTACCTTTCCCGTTTTACTACTGCGCCAGACAGGAATAAACTATTGTTGCAGTTCATCCATGCGCTCTTTAAATGTTTGCCATTGCCTATCCACTGTCATCCCTTTCAGTAATGTTTCCCAATCCATCATGGCCAACTCGTGCCTCATTCCTTCGTAGTTTCCTTTATTAAGATTCAGGACCCGAGTCTCAGAATCAACTCCGTCAATCTCCATCTTCATGAAGAATTCTATCATATTATGGTTGCTCATCCCCAAGGGTTCTCATGCAACTTCTTTCTTTTGGGCCTCCTTATCTCGAGAGACAATGGATACGCGCCTGGAGGTGGTCAGTGGTTTGTGAAGCAGCGCCTGGAGTGGCTATAAAGGCCAATTCTGGAGTGACAGGCTCTTCCACAGGTGCTGCAGAGAAATTTGTTTGTTGGGGCTGTTGCACAGTTGGCTCTCCCCTTGCGCCTCTGTCTTTTTTCCTGCCAACTACTAAGTCTCTTCGACTCGCCACAATTTAGCCCTGTCTTTATGGCTGCCCGCCAGCTCTGGCGAATGCTGGCAACTGACTCCCACGACTTGTGATCAATGTCACACGATTTCATGTCGCGTTTGCAGACGTCTTTATAACGGAGACATGGACGGCCGGTGGGTCTGATACCAGTGGCGAGCTCGCTGTACAATGTGTCTTTGGGGATCCTGCCATCTTCCATGCGGCTCACATGGCCAAGCCATCTCAAGCGCCGCTGACTCAGTAGTGTGTATAAGCTGGGGATGTTGGCCGCTTCAAGGACTTCTGTGTTGGAGATATAGTCCTGCCACCTGATGCCAAGTATTCTCCGAAGGCAGCGAAGATGGAATGAATTGAGACGTCGCTCTTGGCTGGCATACGTTGTCCAGGCCTCGCTGCCGTAGAGCAAGGTACTGAGGACACAGGCCTGATACACTCGGACTTTTGTGTTCCGTGTCAGTGCGCCATTTTCCCACACTCTCTTGGCCAGTCTGAACATAGCAGTGGAAGCCTTACCCATGCGCTTGTTGATTTCTGCATCTAGAGACAGGTTACTGGTGATAGTTGAGCCTAGGTAGGTGAACTCTTGAACCACTTCCAGAGCGTGGTCGCCAATATTGATGGATGGAGCATTTCTGACATCCTGCCCCATGATGTTCGTTTTCTTGAGGCTGATGGTTAGGCCAAATTCATTGCAGGCAGACGCAAACCTGTCGATGAGACTCTGCAGGCATTCTTCAGTGTGAGATGTTAAAGCAGCATCGTCAGCAAAGAGGAGTTCTCTGATGAGGACTTTCCGTACTTTGGACTTCGCTCTTAGACGGGCAAGGTTGAACAACCTGCCCCCTGATCTTGTGTGGAGGAAAATTCCTTCTTCAGAGGATTTGAACGCATGTGAAAGCAGCAGGGAGAAGAAAATCCCAAAAAGTGTGGGTGCGAGAACACAGCCCTGTTTCACACCACTCAGGATAGGAAAGGGCTCTGATGAGGAGCCACCATGTTGAATTGTGCCTTTCATATTGTCATGGAATGAGGTGATGATACTTAGTAGCTTTGGTGGACATCCGATCTTTTCTAGTAGTCTGAAGAGACCACGTCTGCTGACGAGGTCAAAGGCTTTGGTGAGATCAATGAAAGCAATGTAGAGGGGCATCTGTTGTTCACGGCATTTCTCCTGTATCTGACGAAGGGAGAACAGCATGTCAATAGTCGATCTCTCTGCACGAAAGCCACACTGTGCCTCAGGGTAGACGCGCTCGGCCAGATTCTGGAGCCTGTTCAGAGCGACTCATGCAACTAGACTGTCAATTATTCCTCTCTTATTACACAATACCCAGTCTAGGATGGCCTGTTCTCCAGTTGGTTCCTCAACGTATTGGTCCAGAAAACCAACCCTATATGCTCCATGAATTCCTCCTCTACGGTATTATGACTAATTAGATTTGCCCAATCTATATGCAGATTAAAGTCACCCATAATTACAGATGCTCCTTTATCGCATCCGTCGCTAATTTCCTGTTTAATGCTATTCCCAACATCAACACCTCAGTTTGGGGGTCTATATACAACTCCCACTGACGTTTTTTGCCCCTTAGTGTTTCTCAGCTCTACCCATACAGATTCCACATCGTCAGAGCTAATATCCTTCCTCACTATTGCGTTAATTTCCTCTTTAACCAGCAATGCAACTCCACCGCCTTTTGCTTTTTGTCTGTCCTTCCTAAATACTGAGTATCCCTGGATGTTCATTTCCCATCCCTGGTCACCCTGCAGCCATGTCTCCGTAATCCCGACTATATCATACTCGTTTACATCTATTTGCACAATTAATTCATCCACTTTATTGCGAATGCTCCGCACGTTAAGGCACAAAGCCTTAAGGCTTGTCTTTTTAACATTACTTGGGCCCTTCCCACTATTTTTCACTGTGGCCCTGTTTGATTCTGGCCCTTGATTTCTTTGCCGATCACTTTTCTTATTCCCCTTACTGTCTTTTGTTCTTGTCTTTGATTCCCCACTCCTCTGACTCCTTGCAAAGGTTCCCATCCCCCTGCCATTTTAGTTTAACCCTCCCCAACCTCTCTAGCAAATACTCCCCCTAGGACATCAGTCCCAGTCCTGCCCAGGTGTAACCCGTCCAGTTTGTACTGGTCCCACCTCCCCCAGAACCCGTCCCAATGCCCCAGGAATCTAAAACCCTCCCCCTCACACCATCTCTTCAGCCACGTATTCATCTGATATATCCTTCTATTTCTACTCTGACTAGCACGTGGCACTGATAGTAATCCTGAGATCACTACCTTTGAGGTCCTACTTTTCAACTTACTTCCTAACTTCCGATACTCTGCTTTTAGAACCGCATCCTTTTTTTTAACCTACGTCGTTTGTACCAATGTGTACCATGACCACTGGCTGTTCACCCTTCCCCTTCAGAATGTCCTGTAACCGCTCTTAGACTTCCTTGACCTTAGCACCAGGGAGGCAAAATACCATCCTGGAGTCTCGCTTGCAGCCGCAGAAACGCCTATCTATTCCCATTACAATTGAATCCCCTCTAACTATTGCATTCTCACACTTTTTATTCCTCCCCTGTGCAGCAGAGCCAACCGTGGTGCAAAGAATTGGGCTGTTGCTGCTGCTGCTTTCCCCTGATAGGCCATTCCTCCCAACAGTATCCAAAGCAGTATATCTGTTTTGCAGTATATCTCGCAACCCACCATCTCTGTATATCCTTCAACCCCAGCTATCCACCTCTCCCCATATCCCTCAGCCCCACCTACCCACCTTCTCCTCATATCCCTCAACCCACCTACCCACCTTCTCCTCATATCCCTCAACCCCACCTACCCACCTTCTCCCCATATCCCTCAACCCACCTACCCACCTTCTCCTCATATCCCTCAACCCCACCTACTTATTATCTCCCCATATCCCTCAACCCCACTTACCCACCCTATTAAGAAATATTTTTTTCTCTCTCTAGAAACACATTCATTGGCCTCGCTTATCCATTCAGCTTCAATGGCTTTCCCAGTTGACTTATTCCATGAGCTGACTAATCTCTGGGTGAAAAATTCCCCCTAATTTCCTTATTCCAAATTGTGTTTTATTTGTAGTCCCTTGAATTTGAACCTCCCACCATTGGGAACAATTTGCCCAGAACCTTTCATAATCTTCAAAAGCTCAATTACTTCACGTCTTATTATCTTGCAATAAATGATGATGTTGAGGGATGAATGATGGTAAGGGCACCAGGGGAATTCCCCTGCTCTTCTCCCAATAGTGACATTGCATCATTCGCATCTACCTGAAGAAGCAGACAAGACCTCAGTTTAACATCACATTCAAAAGTTGGCACCTCTGATAATGCAGCACACACTCAGAGAAGTGTTTAAAATTATAAAATGACGATTATGAGAGTAAATTGGCACGAAATATAAAAACAAATAGTAAGAGCTTCTATGGGTATATACAAAGGAAGAGAGTAGCTAAAGTAAGTGTGGGACCCTTAGAGGATGAGACCGGGGAATTAATAACAGGGAAATGGCAGATAATTTAAACCAATATTTTGCATCGGTCTTCACGGTGGAGGACACTATAAAGATCCCAACAATAGTCGATGAGCAAGGTGTAAATGGGATGGAGGAACTTGCAACAATCTCTATCACGAGGGAAAAGGTGCTGGAAAAACTGATGGGACTAAAGGCAGACAAGTCGCCAGGCCCTGACGGCCTACATCCAAGGGTTTTAAAGGAAGTGGCTGCAGAGATAGTGTAGGCATTGGTCATAATATACCAAAACTCACTGGATTCCGGTAGGGTACCAGCGGATTGGAAAACCGCTAATGTGACAAAGAAAGCAGGAAACTATAGACCAGTTAGCTTAACATCTGTCATTGGGAAAATGCTAGAGTCCATTATTAAGGAAAAAATAGCAGGACATTTAGAAAACCATAATGCATACAAACAGAGTCAATGTGGTTTTACAAAAGGGAAATCATGTTTGACAAATTTGTTAGAGTTCTTTGAGGACATAACAAGTAGAGTGGATAAAGGGGAACCGGTAGATGGCGTGTATTTGGATTTTCAGAAGGCGTTTGATAAGGTGCCACATAAAAGGTTATTGCACAAAATAAGAGCTCAGGGTATTAGGGGTAATGTGTTGGCACGGATTGAGGATTGACTAACACACAGAAGGCAGAGAGTCGGGATCAATGGATCTTTTTCAGGTTGGAAAACCGTAACTAGTGGAGTGCCACAAGGATCGGTCCTCGGGCCTCAACTATTTACTATCTAAATTAATGACATGGAGGAAGGGACAGAGTGTAGTGTATCCAAATTTGCTGATGATCCAAAAATAGGTGGGAGGGCATGTTGTGATGAGGAATCAAAGAATCAGCAAAGGGATATAGATAGGTTAAGTGAGTGGGCAAAAACTTAGCAGGTGGTGTTCAATGTGGGAAAGTGTGAGGTCATCCTCATAGAAATTGTCCCGTTGGGCAGACGCAGCATGGGTTCATGAAGGGCAGGTCATGCTTGACAAATCTTTTGGAATTCTATGATGACATTACGAGCAAGGTGGACAATGGGGACCCAGTGGATGTGGTGTACCTAGATTTCCAAAAGGCCTTCGACAAGGTGCCGCACAAGAGGCTGCTGCATAAGATAAGGATGCATGGCGTCAGGGGTAAAGTATTAGCATGGATAGAGGATTGGTTGACTAACAGGAAGCAGAGAGTGGGGATAAATGAGTGCTATTCTGGTTGGCAATCAGTCACTAGTGGTGTGCCTCAGGGATCGGTGTTGGGACCGCAATTATTTACAATTTATATAGATGATTTGGAGTTGGGGACCACGTGTAGGCTGTCAAAGTTTGCAGATGACACTAAGATGAGTGGCAGAGCAAAGTGTGCGGATGACTGTGAAACTTTGCAGAGGAACATTGATACATTGAGTGAGTGGGCAAAGGTCTGGCAGATGGAATACAATGTTAATAAATGTGAAGTCATTCATTTCGGTAGGAGTAACAGGAAAAAGGATTATTATTTGAATGGTAAAAAGTTGCAGCATGCTGCTATGCAGAGGGACCTGGGTGTCCTTGTGCATGAATCGCAGAAGGTTGGTCTGCAGGTACAGCAAGTAATTAGGAAGGCAAATGGAATTTTGTCCTTCATTGCTAAAGGGATTGAGTTTAAAAGCAGAGAGGTTATGTTGCAGCTGTATAAGGTACTGGTGAGGCCGCACCTGGAGTACTGTGTGCAGTTTTGGTCTCCTTACTTGAGAAAGGAGTGGGAGTCGTGGGAGTCAGTTGCCAGCATTCGCCAGAGCTGGCGGGCAGCCATAAAGACAGGGCTAAATTGTGGCGAGTTGAAGAGACTTAGTAGTTGGCAGGAAAAAAGACAGAGGCGCAAGGGGAGAGCCAACTGTGCAACAGCCCCAACAAACAAATTTCTCTGCAGCACCTGTGGAAGAGCCTGTCACTCCAGAATTGGCCTCTATAGCCACTCCAGGCGCTGCTTCACAAACCACTGACCACCTCCAGGCGCGTATCCATTGTCTCTCGAGATAAGGAGGCCCAAAAGAACTTGAGAAAGGATATACTGGCACTGGAGAGGGTGCAGAGGAGGTTCACTAGGTTGATTCCGGAGTTGAGGGGGTTGGCTTATGAGGAGAGACTGAGTAGATTGGGATTATATTCATTGGCGTTCAGAAGAATGAGGGGGGGGATCTTATAGAAACATATAAAATCATGAAGGGAATAGATAAGATACAAGTAGAGAGGATGTTTCCACTGGCAGGTGAAGCTAGGACAAGAGGGCATAGCCTCAAGATTCGAGGGAGCAGATTTAGGACTGAATTAAGAAGGAACTTCTTCACCCAGAGGGTTGTTAATCTATGGAATTCCTTGCCCAGTGAAGTAGTTGACGCTTCTTCAGTAAACGTCTTTAAAGCTAAGGTAGATATCTTTTTGAACAATAAAGGAATTAAGGGATACGGTGGGAGCGCGGGTAAGAGGATCTGAGTCCACGAAAAGATCAGCCATGATCTTATTGAATGGCGGAGCAGGCTCAAGGGGCCGGACGGCCTACTCCTGCTCCTAGTTCTTATGATCCACTTTGGTAGGAAGAATAAAATGGCAGATTATTATTTAGATAAAGACTACAAAATACTGCAGTACAGAGGGATCTGGGTGTTCTTGTAATTGACACACAAAAAGTTAGCATGCAGGTGCAGCAAGTAATTAGGAAGGCAAATGGAATTTTGGTATTTATTGCTAGGGGGGTTAGAGTTTAAAAATAGGGAAGTCTTGTTACAACTGTACAGGGTGTTGGTGAGGCCACACCTGGAGTACTGCGTACAGTTTTGGTCCCCGTATTTAAGAAAGAATATTCTAGCATTGGAGGCAGTTCAGAAAAGGTTCACTAGGCTGATTCCTGGGATGAAGGGGTTGTTTTATCAAGAACGGCTAAACTCATTGGAGTTTAGAAGAATGAGAGGTGATCTTATTGAAACATATAAGATTCTAAGGGGGCTCGACAGGGTAGATGTTGAGAAGATGTTTCCACTAGTGGGGGAATCTCGAACTAGGGTACATAGTTACAGAATAAGGGGACACACATTTAAAACTGAGATGCAAAGGAATTTCTTCTCTCAGAGGGTGGTGAATCTCTGGAATTCTCCACCTCAGAGAGTTGTGGAGGCTAGATCACTAAATGTATTTAAGGAGCAGGCAGATAGATTTTTGAAATCACGGGGAGTGGAGGGTTAGGCAGAGCAGGCCCGAAAGAGGAGTTGAGGCCTGGGACAGATTAGCCATGATCTTATTGAATGGTGCGGCAGGCTTGAGGGGCTGAATGGCCTACTCCTGCTCCTATTTCTTATGTTCTTGTGAAACGAAGTTTTCAGTACTTAAGTCTAGAATGAGGGAACTTAGGAACAGGAGTCGGCCAAAAGAAAAATACTGTGGATGCTGGAAGTCTGAAATCAAAACAGAAAATACTGGAAATACCCAGCAGCTCAGGCAGCATCTGTGGAGAGAGAAACAGAGTTAATGTTTTGGGTTTTTTTTAACAGGAGGAAGCCATTCAGCCCTTTGAGCCAATCAGTGAGATCATGGCTGATCTGAGACCTAACTCTGTAAACCCACCTTTGCCCCATCTCCCTTATAGGGGCCATAGATGGAAGATTAAATGTAAGAGATGAAGAAGAAAGAACAAGAGAAACTTCTTTACACAGGAGTTGTGAGGCTGTAGAATTTACTTCCGGGATAGCGGTTGAGAAAGAAACAGAATCAACATTCAAGATTAGATTGAAATTGGAGATAAAGGGACATGGGAACAAGGAAATGTGATTAGGACTGCTTGCTTGTGTAAAGAGGAAACAATGACGAGGACTGGTTGGGCCAATTTGCATGTTTCTGTCATGCAACTTAACAACACCACCTTGCATTTATATAGTGCCCTTAATGTAGTAAAACATCCCAAGGCCCTTCACTGGAAATTTGACACCAAGTCACATGAGGAAATTTTAGGGCAGGTGACCAAAAGCTTGATCACAGAGGTAGATTTTAAGGAACGTCTGAAAGGAAGAGATAGAGGTGGAGAGCTTCAGGGAGGAATCTTAAATTCTTTTGATCTCAGGATTGAATATACTCAATGGCTGAGCAACCACAGCTCTCTGGCATATAGAATTCCAAAGAGTCACAACCCTCTGAGAGAAGAAATTTCTCCTTGTCTCATTCCTAAATGATTAACTACTTATATCCTGAGACTGTGCTCCGACTGAGAAATTAGGAGCAGGAGTCGGCCACTAGATCCCTCGAGCCTGCTCCGCCATTCAACAAGATCATGGCTGATCTGATTGTAACCTCGACTCCACATTCCCGCCTGCAATGCTACATTGAATACCTCAGACTAAACTGCCCTCATCGCTGGGGAACAATTCCCCAATGCTGGAGGCCAAAAACAATTCCAATAACTTCTCCCAATGACTTTTTGAATAAAAGCACCACCCTGCCTGGTAATAAGCCACACAGACTGCAAGATTGTTGTTTCAATCCTCTGCCTGCGATCATTTAGAGCAACCAGGACAGCAGATGGGCAGTACAATTTTTCTCAACTGGCTAGCAACCAGTTAGCTTGGGCTTCCAACCACACATGTACTCAGTGAACCCTGTTGGAAAGCAGGTATATATGGGCATCAGAATAAGAATATGGGTATCAGTAACAGCGTGATATCTTCCAGTGAGGAGTGGAATGGGCACTTGTCACAGTGTGGTATCTTCCAGTGAGGAGTGTTGAAAAGTCTGGTATGCTTCATAGCTTGTAGTGCCTAGACATAGGGCGGCACAGTGGTGCAGTGGTTAGCACTGCAGCCTCACAGCTCCAGGGACCCGGGTTCGATTCCGGGTACTGCCTGTGTGGAGTTTGCAAGTTCTCCCTGTGTCTGCGTGGGTTTTCTCCGGGTGCTCCGGTTTCCTCCCACAAGCCAAAAGACTTGCAGGTTGATAGGTAAATTGGCCATTATAAATTGTCACTAGTATAGGTAGGTGGTAGGGAAATATAGGGACAGGTGGGGATGTTTGGTAGGAATATGGGATTAGTACAGGATTAGTATAAATGGGTGGTTGATGTTCGGCACAGACTCGGTGGGCCGAAGGGCCTGTTTCAGTGCTGTATCTCTAATCTAATCTAATCTACCCCCAATAACTTTTCACCCCCCTGCTTATCAAGAATCGATCTACCTCTGCCTTAAAAATATTTAAAGACTCTGCTTCTACCGCCTTTGGAGGAAGAGAATTCCAAAGACTCACGACCTTCTGAGAAAATAGCTCTCATCTCTGTCTGAAATGAGCGACCCCTTATTTTTAAATAGTGCCTACTAGTTCTAGATTCTCCCACAAGGGGAAACATCCGTTCCACATCCACCCTGTCAAGACCCCTCAGGATCTTGTATGTTTCAATCAAGTCGCCTCTCACTCGAGGAAGAAGATGCCACCCAGGCAATGGTGAAAGAGGAGTTAATTCAGATACTAGAAGGGTTTAAAATTGACAAAGAGGACGTATTAGATAGGCTGTCTGAAATTAAAGTTGATAAAACACCAGGACCGGATGAGATGCATCCAAGGATACTGAGGGAAGTGAGGGTGGAAATCGCAGAGGCAATGGTCATAATTTTTCAGTCTTCTTTAGACTCGGGGGTGGTACCAGAGGACTGGAGAATTGCAAACATTACACCCTTGTTCAGAAAGGTGTGTAAGCCCAGCAACTACAGGCCTGTCAGTTTAACTTCAGTGGTGGGGTAACTTGTAGAAAAAATAATTCGGGACAAAATTAATAGTCACGTGGACAAATGCAGGTTAATTAAGGAAAGCCAGCATGGATTTCTTAAGGGAAAATCATGTTTAACTAACTAGTTGGAGTTTTTTGAGGATGTAACTGAGAGGGTTAATGAGGACATGCTATTGATGTGGTGTACATGGACTTTCAAAAGGCAGACTTGTGAGCAAACTTATAGCTCATGGAATGAAAGGGTCGGTAGCAACATGGATTTGGAATTGGCTGAGTTACAGGAAACAAAGAGGAGTGGTTAATGGATGTTTTTCGGGCTGGAGGAAGTTTTGTACTGGAGTTCCCCAGGAATCAGTGTTGGGACCCTTGCTTTTCCTGATATATATTAATGACCTAACCCTATCCCCACTGCCTTGTGGGCATCTCTGGAGAGGCGAAAGCTAAGGGAGTAAACCCGAACAGAAAATCCGGAGCGGAACCCCGAAGGCGGTCACGTGTCACCTTTGGCATGTTTTCGGCAGTTCCTGCAGCCATACTGGTGCCAAACGTCGTGCTCTGCACTCCTTTGGACCCCACCAGGATGGCCAAGAGGGGGGTTTTGACGCTTGGGCAACTCACAACATCCATACAGCTGCCCAGGCATGCGCCATGGAGAGGTCACTCCATAGTCGCCTCACAACGACCAAAACAACACAGAAAGCTGCAGTTACGGGTTATAAGTCCAGCTCAATTGGTGTAGAGATTGGGTGCCATGGGTTGCCTTTGTCAGTGGGCGATGTCATCACATCTCACTGGACAGCTACCGCCCGCCTCAAACCGGGCAGCCCCCGGTCACTAAGGTTCTGTCCCGCCACAGTCCACCTGCTTCAATGGGTGCTTGGAGCTCAGGGTCATTGCCCGACAAGTGGACTGTAACACCGCACCAAACAACACGACCAAAAAAAGGAAAGAAGGTACCAGCCCTTCATTTTGCAAGCTGGAACGTCAGAATTATGTGTCCTGGCCAATCAGAAGACCTTACACAAATCAACGATTCTCGGAAGACCGCCATCATTAACAACGAGCTCAGTCGACTCAATGTAGACATTGCAGCACTTCAGGAGACACGCCCCCCTGCGAGCAGATCTCTAAGAGAGCAAGACCACACCTTTTTCTGGCAGGCTCGGGATCCTGAAGAACCAAGACAGCATGGAGTGGGCTTCACCATCAGAAACTCTTTGCTCAGCATGATAGAGCCACCTTCAAATGGCTCGGAACGCATTCTGTCCATCTGACTGCACACCACATCTGGTCCAGTACACCTACTCAGCATCTATGCTCCAGTTCTACGAGGAACTCTATAATATCATCAGTAGCCTTCCCAATACCAAACATCTGTTCCTGCTGGAGGACTTTAACGCCAGGGTTGGGGCCGACCCTGACTCATGGCCCTTCTGCCTTAGGCGCTATGGCATTGGAAGGATGAATGAGAATGGACAGAGACTGCTGGAGTTGTGTACCTATCACAACCTCTGCTTCACCAACTCGTTCTTTCATACTAAACCCTATCACCAGGTTTCATGGAGATACCCAAGATCATGTCGTTGGCACCAGCTGGACCTCATCGTCACAAGGCGAGCCTCTTTAAACAGCGTTCAAATCACACGCAGCTTCCACACTGCGGACTGCGACACTGACCACTCCCTGGTGTGCAGCAAGGTTAGACTCAAACCAAAGAAGCTGCATCACTCCAAGCAGAAGGGCTGCCCATGCATCAACACTGACAGAATTTCTTATCCATAGCAGTTACATAAGTTTCTAAATTCATTTGAAAAAGCCCTTCAAAACACTCCTACAGGGGATGCAGAGACCAAGTGAGCCCACATCAGAGACGCCATCTTTGACTCAGCAACGACCACCGATGGCAAATGTGAGAAGCAGAATGCAGACTGGTTTCAATCTCACTTTGAAGAGCTGGAACTTGTCATAGCTGCTAAGCGCATTGCACTGTTGAACTACAAGAAAGCCCCCAGCAACTTAACATCCGGAGCACTTAAAGTCACCAGATGCACTACACAGACAACAGCCAGGCACTGCGCAAATGACGACTGGCAACACCGATGTAGTCGTATTCAGCTGGCCTCTGACACCGGAAACATCAGAGGAATGTATGATGGCATTAAGAGAGCTTTTGGGCCAACCATCAAGAAGATCGCCCCCCCCTCAAATCTAAATCAGGGGACATGACCACTGACCAACGCAAGCAAATGGACCGCTGGGTGGAGCACTACCTAGAATTGTACTCCAGGGAAAATGTTGTCACTGAGACCGCTCTCAATGCAGCCCAGTCTCTGCCAGTCATGGATGAGCTGGACGTACAGCCAACAAAATCAGAACTCAGTGATGCCATTGATTCTCTAGCCAGTGGAAAAGCCCCTGGGAAGGACTGCATTACCCCTGAAATAATCAAGAGTACCAAGCCTGCTATACTCTCAGCATTCCATGAACTGCTTTGCCTGTGCTGGGATGAGGGAGCAGTACCACAGGACATGCGCGATGCCTCTATAAGAACAAGGGTGACCGTGGTGACTGCAACTACCGTGGAATCTCCCTGCTCAGCATAGTGGGGAAAGTCTTCGCTCGAGTCGTTTTGGACAGGCTTCAGAAGCTGGCTGAGCATGCCTACCCTGAGGCGCAGTGTGGCTTTCGAGCAGAGAGATCCACCATTGACATGCTGTTCTCCCTTCGCCAGCTACAGGAGAAATGCCGTGAACAACAGATGCCCCTCTGTGTTGCTTTCAGAGATCTCACCAAAGCCTTTGACCTCGTCAGCAGACATGGTCTCTTCAAACTACTAGCAAAGATCGGATGTCCACCAAAACTACTAAGTATCATCACCTCATTCCATGACAATATGAAAGGCATAATTCAGCATAGCGGTGCCTCATCAGACCCCTTTCCTATCCTGAGAGGCATGAAACAGGGCTGTGTTCTTGCACCTACACTGTTTGGGATCTTCTTCTCCCTGCTGCTCTCACATGCGTTCAAGTCTTCAGAAGAAGGAATGTTCCTCCACACAAGATCAGATGGCAGGTTGTTCAACCTTGCCCGTCTAAGAGCGAAGACCAAAGTACGGAAGGTCCTCATCAGGGAACTCCTCTTTGCTGACGATGCTGCAGGGGCGGCGCAGTGGTTAGCACCGCAGCCTCACAGCTCCAGCAACCCGGGTTCAATTCTGGGTACTGCCTGTGTGAAGTTTGCAAGTTCTCCCTGTGTCTGCGTGGGTTTCCTCCGGGTACTCCGGTTTCCTCCCACATGCCAAAGACTTGCAGGTTGATAGGTAAATTGGCCATTATAAATTGCCCCGAGTATAGGTCGGTGGTAGGGAAATATAAGGACAGGTGGGGATGTGGTAGGGATATGGGATTAGTGTAGGATTAGTATAAATGGGTGGTTGATGGTCAGCAGAGACTCGGTGGGCCAAAGGGCCTGTTTCAGTGCTGTATCTCTAAACTAAACATCTCACACTGAAGAGTGTCTGCAGAGACTCATCGACAGGACTGCGGCTGCCTGCAACGAATTTGGCCTAATCATCAGCCTCAAGAAAACGAACATCATGGGACAGGACGTCAGAAATGCTCCATCCATCAATATCGGCGACCACTCTCTGGAAGTGGTTCAAGAGTTCACCTACCTAGGCACAACTATCACCAGTAACCTGTCTCTCAATGCAGAAATCAACAAGCGCATGGGAAAGGCGTCCGCTGCTATGTCCAGACTGGCCAAGAGAGTGTGGGAAAATGGCGCACTGACACGGAACACAAAAGTCCGAGTTTATCAAGCCTATGTCCTCAGTACCTTGCTCTACGGCAGCGAGGCCTGGACAACGTATGTCAGCCAAGAGCGACGTCTCAATTCATTCCATCTTCGCTGCCTCCAGAGAATCCTTGGCATCAGGTGGCGGACCGTATCTCCAACGCAGAAGTCCTTGAGGTAGCCAACATCCCCAGCTTAGATACCCTACTGAACCAACGGCGCTTGAGATGGCTTGGCCATGTGAGCCACATGGAAGATGGCAGGATCCCCAAGGACACATTGTACAGTGAGCTCGTCACTGGTATCAGACCCACCGGCCGTCCATGTCTCCGCTTTAAAGACATCTGCAAATGCAACACGAAGTCCTGTGACAAGTCGTGGGAGTCAGTTGCCAGTGATCGCCAGAGCTGGCAGACAGCCATAAAGGCGGGGCTAAAGTGTGGCTAGTCGAAGAGACTTAGCAGTTGGCAGGAAAAAAGACAGAAGCGCAAGGGGAGAGCCAACTGTGTAACAGCCCCGACAACCAATTTTATCTGCAGCACCTGTGTAAGAGTCTGTCACTCTAGAATTGGCCTTTATTGCCACTCCAGGTGCTGCTTCACAAACCACTGACCACCTCCAGGTGCTTACCCATTTGTCTCTCGAGACAAGGAGGCCAAAGAAAAAAGAATATTAATGACCTTGGTGTACAGGGCACAATTTCAAAGTTTGCAGATGTTATGAAACTTGGAAGCATTGTGAACTGTGAGGAGGATAGTGTAGACTCCAAAAGGATATGGACAAGTTGGTTGAATGAGCAGATAGGTGGCAGATGAAGTTCAATGCAGAGAAATGTGAAGTGATTCATTTTGGTAGGAAGAATATGGAGAGACAATATAAAATAAATGGTACAATTCTAAAGGGGGTGTAGGAGCAGAGGGACCTGGGTGTATATGTGGATCAGTCTTTGAAGGTGGCAGGACAGGTTAAGAGAGCGGTTAATGAAGCATACAGTATCCTGGGCTTCATTAATAGGGGCATAGAGTACAAGAGCAAGGAAGTTATGTTGAACTTGTTTAAGACACTAGTTTGGCTTCAACTGGAGGATTGTGTCCCGTTCTGGACACCACACTTTAGGAAAAATATGAAGGCATTGGAGAGAGTACAGAAAAGATTCACGAGAATGGTTCCGGGGATGAAGATTTTCGTTTATGAAGATAGATTGGAGAAGTTGGGACTGTTTATCTTGGTGAAGAGAAGGCTGAGAGGTGATTTGATAGAGGTATTCAAAATCATGAGGGGTCTGGACAGAGTAGATAGAGAGAAACTGTTCCCACTCGTGAAAGGATCGAGAATGAGAGGGCACAGATTAAAAGTATTTGGTAAGAGAAGCAAAACTGACATGAGGAAAAATTTTTTCATGCAACGAGTGATTAAAGTCTGGAATGCACTACCTGAGAGTGTTTGAGTCAGGTTCAATTAAGCATTCAAAAAGAATTAGACAGTTCTATGAAAAGGAGAAATGTGCAGCGTTATGGGGAGAAGGTGGGGGAATGGAATTGAGTGAATTGCACTTTTGGAAAGCCGGTGTGGACGCGATGGGCCAAATGGCCTCCTTCTGCACTGTAACAATTCTGTGATTCTCTTCTAAACTCCAGTGGATACAGCCTAGCCTGTCATAAGACAATCAGCCCATTCCAGGTATTAGTCTAGTAAACCTTCTGTGGACTGCTTCCAATGCATTTACATCCTTCCTTAAATAAGGAGACCACTACTGTACATAGTACTCCAGGTGTGGTTTCACCAATGCCCTGTCTAACTGAAGCATAACCTCCCTACTTTTATACTCAATTCCCCTCGCAACAAAAGATAAAATTCTATTAGCTTTTCTACTTACGTGCTGAATCTGCATACGAACCTTTTGTGATTCATGCACGAGGACACCCAGATTCCACTGCATCTCAGAGCTCTGCAATCTCTCACCATTTAGATAATATACATATTTTTTATTCTTCCTGCCAGAATGGACAATTTCACATTTTTCCACATTATACTCCATTTGCCAGATGTTTGCCAACTCACTTAACGTATCTATATCCCTTTGTAGTGTCCTAATGTTCTCATCACAACTTACTTTTCTACCTATTTTTGTGTCATCAAGAAATTTAGCAATCATACCTTCGGTCCCTTCATCCAAGCCATTTATATAAATTATAAAAAGTTGAGGCCCAGCACTGATCCCTGCGGCACACCATTCATTGCATCTTGCCAACCAGAAAATGACCCATTTATGCCTACTCTGTTTCCTGTTAGCTAGCTAATCATCTTCTAAACTCTCCACCCAGGGGAAACAATCTATCAGCATCTACCCTGTCAGATCCCCTCAGAATCCTGTATGTTTCAATGAGATCACCTCTCATTCTTCAAAACTCGAAAGAAAATAGACCCAATTTACTCAGCCTCTCATCATAGGACAAACCCCCTCATCCCAACAATCAATCGAGTGAGCCTTCACTTCACCACCTCCAAATCAGGAATGCACCAGAAGGCAGAATGGAGGAGCCCAGGTATCTTGGAGGGTTGTAGGGCTGGAGGAGATTATAGAGGTAGGGAGGGTCGAGACCATGGAGGGATTTGAAAACATGGATGAGAATTTTAAAATTGAGGCATTGCTGGACCTGGAGCCAGTGAAGGTCAGTGAGCACAGGCTGTTACATTCCAGAAAGCTGCTTGTGGAAGGATGACACTGGAACTTCTCTTTATTCAGTTTCACATTTATTGTACAGAGTAAAAAGGATGAAAAACAAGTCGCTCCTCACTCACAATATCCACCAGTCTCAGTAAGAGTCTCCTTATTAAGCAAGTAAGACCCCAGTTAACACCCTCCACCTGCATTAACTTTGGCAGCATCTTCTTCCTTGGTAAAGACAGATGCAAAGTATTCAATTAGTACCTTAGCCACGCCCTCTGCCTCCATGCGTAAATCCCCCTTTTGGTCCCTAATCGGCCCCACTCCTCTCTTACCACCTTTTTACTGTTTATTTACCGAGAGAAGACATTAAATCATTGATACACAATTAACGCAGGCAGGATGGGTGAACAGAACTTGGTGCAAGTTCGGACGTGAGCAGCAGTGTTTTAGATGAACTTAAGTTTATGGAGGTTCAAAGATGAGAGGCCGGTCAGGAGAGCATTGGAATAGTCAAGTCGAGAGGTAATGGATGAGCATTTCAATAGCAGGTGAGCTGAGGCAGATTGGGCAAAGATTGAGGTGGAATAGACCATCTGGGTATTTCTGTATAACACACCAGGCAATCTTCTATTGCTGAGATACTGCTGTAGCCTCTGTAGGGTGACAACACCAGTTTGTTAATTTGCTGGCATCCGTTCAAGGCTGCTGTCACTTGCAAGTCCTGAGATCAATTCCAGATCAGAAGAAACCAATATTAAATGATGATCTTAATTTAAAAACAAAACTTTGTCTTCTGAGATCAATTAGAAGCTATTATCTATCTCTTGGAACATTATCTGTGGATTAGAGATGAGTGGCTTTTTCTTCCTTGAGTTTGCTTTAGAGCAACACAGGAATTTTTAGTTGTGACACCTGAAGTATAACAAATGCATATGAACGCTCAAAATTATACAGTCATAGAATGGTTACAGTACACCAAGAAACTGATAAAGAGTAGAATATGAATGTAAATTAGCAAAAAACATAAAAACAGACTGTAAAAGCTTCTATAGGTATGTAAAAAGGACATGTTTGGCTAAGACAAATGTGAGTCCATTGCAGGCATAGTCAGGAGAATTTAAAATGGGGCATAGAAAAATGGCAGAGAAGCTGAATGATTACTTTGTGTCTGTCTTCACTGAGGAAGATACAAGAAATCTCCCAGAATTAGAGATCTAAGGGACGAGGGAGAATGAGGAATTGAAGGAAATTATATTACTAAGAAGGTTGTATTGCAGTAATTAATGGGGGTGAAGGTTGATAAGTCCCCAGAACCTGATATTCTATATCCCAGAATGTTGAAAGAGGTAGCTCTGGAGATAATGGATGCATTGGTGATCATCTTCCAAAATTTTATGGATTCTGGAAGGGTTCCTGCAGATTGGAAGGTAGCAAATGTCACCCCACTATTTAAGAAGGGAGGGAGAGAGAAAACCTGTTGGCCTTAGATCAGTCATTAGTAAAATGCTGGAATCTATTCTGAAGGATGTGATAAATGGACATTTGGATAATAATGATCTGATTGGGCAGAGTCAACATGGATTTATGAATGGGAAATCATGTTTGATGAACCTGTTGGAAATTTTTGAGAATGTTATGAACAGAATTGATAAAGGGGAGTCGGTGGATGTGGTACACTTGGATTTTCAGAAGGGTTTTGATAGAGTCCCTCACAGGAGATTGGTTAGCAATATTAAAGCACATGGGATAGGTGGTAATATACGGCCTGGATTCAGGACTGGTTAATAGGCCAAAAACAGAGAGTAGGAATAAATGGGTCATTCTCGCGTGGGCAGGCTGTGACTAGTAGGGTAACCTGAGGATCAGTGCTTGGGGCCCCAGCTTTTCACAATATATATCAATGATTTGGATGTGAGGACCAAATGTATTTCCAAGTTCATGGATGGCACAAAACTAGGTGGGAATGTGTATTGTGAGGAAGATGCAAAGCAGCTTCAAGGAGATTTGGACAGACTTGGTGAGTGGGCAAGAACGTGGCAGATGGAATATAATGTGGAAAAATGTGAGGTTATCCACTTTGGTAGGAGGAATAGATAAGCAGAGTATTCCTTTCATGGTAAGAGATTAGAAAGTGTAGATGTACAAAGTTATCTGGGTGTCCTTGTCAATAAGTCACTGAAAGCTAACATGCAGGTGCAGCAAGCAATTAAGAAGGCTTTATCGCAGGAGGATTTGAGTATAGGAGTAGCGCAGTCTTGCTTCAATTATATAGAACCTTGGTCAGACCGCTCCTGGAGTACTGTGTGCAGTTTTGGTCCCCTTACCTTAGAAAGGATATTATTGCTATAGAGGGAGTGCAACGAAGGTTCACCAGACTTGTTCCCGGGATGGCGGAACTGTTCTATGAAGAAAGATTGGGGAAACTGGGCAGTGAGGGGATGCAGTTGAGAAGAGACAGTTGCCTGTGTGAGATATTTGCCAGAGTGAAGTTGGAAATTTTGTGCATGTGGTAGGTTCGGTGCAGAGGAGGAAAGAGGGGCTACTTTTCCTATTTTTTTCAGCCTCCAGCAGTTGGTGAGTCGTCTTCCTTTGACTCCAAGGTAGGTGAGTGCAACTTTCCATTACTTCAGCTTGAATTATTAACTAATTGACTAATTAAAAAATAAAGTTTGACAGAGATGGCAGGGCTGGTGGTGTGCTGCGATTGCAGCATGTGGGAATCTGTGAAATGCACTGCAATCCCGGACAACCATATATGCGGTAAGTGTCTGCAACTTGAGCAACTTCGGCTCGAAATTGTTGAGCTGGAGACTGGGTTGCAGACATTGTGGAGCATCAAGGAGGGGGTGAGTCACCTGGACACTTCATTCGAGGAGATAGTCACACCCCTGAGACCAGGGAGGCCATTAGAGATGGCCAATGGTCAGGGACATGAGGATGTGACTGTGAGTGAGGCAGGTAGGGGGAATCAGCATGTAGTGATGGAGGAGCCTCAGCCTCTGAACTTGACCAACAGGTATGAGGTCCTTGCAACCTGTGTGGATGAAGAGAAGGACTGCAAGATGGATGAGAGGACTGACCATGGCACCATAGTGAAAGATGCCATTCCAGTCGGGGAGTGAAGAGGAATGTGGTAGTGATAGGAGACAGTATAGTCAGGGGGATAGATACTGTTCTCTGTAGCCACGACCGGGAGCTCCGGCGGCTGTGTTGCCTGCGCGGTGCCAGGGTTAAGGACATCTCCTTGCAGCTGGAGAGGAATCTGGAGTGGGAGGGGGAGGATCCAGTTGTCGTGGTCCATGTGGGAACCAGTGACGTAGGCAGAACCAGAAATGATCTGCTTAGAGAATTTGAGGAGTTAGGGTCCAAACTAAAATGCAGAACATGAAAGGGAATAATCTCCGGATTATTACCTGACCCACGCACAGATTTACAGGGTCAAGCAGATTAGAGAACAAAAGAACAAAGAACAAAGGTAATTACAGCACAGGAACAGGCCCTTCGGCCCTCCAAGCCTGCGCCGATCCAGATCCTCTCTCTAAACATGTCGCCTATTTTCTAAGGTTCTGTATCTCTTTTCTTCCTGCCCATTCATGTATCTGTCTAGATACATCTTAAAAGACTCCATCGTGCCCGCGTCTACCACCTCCGCTGGCAACGCGTTCCAGGTGCCCACCACCCTCTGCGTAAAGAACTTTCCACGCATATCCCCCCTAAACATTTCCCCTTTCACTTTGAACTCGTGTCCTCTAGTAATTGAAACCCCCACTCTGGGAAAAAGCCTCTTGCTGTCCACCCTGTCTATACCTCTCATGATTTTGTACACCTCAATCAGGTCCCCCCTCAACCTCCGTCTTTCTAATGAAAATAATCCTAATCTACTCAACCTCTCTTCATAGCTAGCGCCCTCCATACCAGGCAACATCCTGGTGAACCTCCTCTGCACCCTCTCCAAAGCATCCACATCCTTTTGATAATGTGGCGACCAGAACTGTACGCAGTATTCCAAATGTGGCCGAACCAAAGTCCTATACAACTGTAACATGACCTGCCAACTCTTGTACTCAATGCCCCGTCCGATGAAGGAAAGCATGCCGTATGCCTTCTTGACCACTCTATTTACCTGCGTTGCCACCTTCAGGGAACAGTGGACCTGAACACCCAAATCTCTCTGGCCATCAATTTTCCCCAGGACTTTTCCATTTACTGTATAGTTCACTCTTGAATTGGATCTTCCAAAATGCATCACCTCGCATTTGCCCTGATTGAACTCCATCTGCCATTTCTCTGCCCAACTCTCCAATCTATCTATATTCTGCTGTATTCTCTGACAGTCCCCTTCACTATCTGCTACTCCACCAATCTTAGTGTCGTCTGCAAACTTGCTAATCAGACCTCCTATACTTTCCTCCAAATCATTTATGTATATCACAAACAACAGTGGTCCCAGCACGGATCCCTGTGGAACACCACTGGTCACACGTCTCCATTTTGGGAAACTCCCCTCTACTGCTACTCTCTGTCTCCTGTTGCCCAGCCAGTTCTTTATCCATCTAGCTAGTACACCTTGGACCCCAAGCGCCTTCACTTTCTCCATCAGCCTGCCATGGGGAACCTTATCAAACGCCTTACTGAAGTCCATGTATATGACATCGACAGCCCTTCCCTCATCAATCAACTTTGTCACTTCCTCAAAGAATTCTATTAAGTTGGTAAGACATGACCTTCCCTGCACAAAACCATGCTGCCTATCACTGATAAGCCCATTTTCTTCCAAATGGGAATAGATCCTATCCCTCAGTATCTTCTCCAGCAGCTTCCCTACCACTGACGTCAGGCTCACCGGTCTATAATTACCTGGATTATCCCTGCTACCCTTCTTAAACAAGGGGACAACATTAGCAATTCTCCAGTCCTCCGGGACCTCACCCGTGTTTAAGGATGCTGCAAAGATATCTGTTAAGGCCCCAGCTATTTCCTCTCTCGCTTCCCTCAGTAACCTGGGATAGATCCCATCCGGACCTGGGGACTTGTCCACCTTAATGCCCTTTAGAATACCCAACACTTCCTCCCTCCTTATGCCGACTTGACCTAGAGTAATCAAACATCTGTTCCTAACCTCAACATCCGTCATGTCCCTCTCCTCGGTGAATACTGATGCAAAGTACTCGTTTAGAATCTCACCCATTTTCTCTGAGTCCAAGCATAACATTCCTCCTTTGTCCTTTAGTGGGCCAATCCTTTCTCTAGTTACCCTCTTTCTCCTTATATATGAATAAAAGGCTTTGGGATTTTCCTTAACCCTGTTTGCTAAAGATATTTCATGACCCCTTTTAGCCCTCTTAATTCCTCGTTTCAGATTGGTCCTACATTCCCGATATTCTTTCAAAGCTTCGTCTTTCATCAGCCGCCTACACCTTATGTATGCTTCCTTTTTCCTCTTAGCTAGTCTCACAATTTCACCTGTCATCCATGGTTCCCTAATCTTGCCATTTCTATCCCTCATTTTCACAGGAACATGTCTCTCCTGAACGCTAATCAACCTCTCTTTAAAAGCCTCCCACATATCACATGTGGATTTACCTTCAAACAGCTGCTCCCAATCTACATTTCCCAGCTCCTGCCGAATTTTGGTATAGTTGGCCTTCCCCCAATTTAGCACTCTTCCTTTAGGACCACTCTCGTCTTTGTCCATGAGTATTTTAAAGCTTACGGAATTGTGATCACTATTCCCAAAGTAGTCCCCTACTGAAACTTCAACAACCTGGCCGGGCTCATTCCCCAACACCAGGTCCAGTATGGCCCCTTCCCGAGTTGGACTATTTACATACTGCTCTAGAAAACCTTCCTGGATGCTCCTTACAAATTCTGCTCCATCTGGACCTCTAACACTAAGCGAATCCCAGTCAATGTTGGGAAAATTAAAATCTCCTATCACCACCACCCTGTTGCTCCTACATCTTTCCATAATCTGTTTACATATTTGTACCTCTATCTCACGCTCGCTGTTGGGAGGCCTGTAGTACAGCCCCAACATTGTTACCGCACCCTTCCTATTTCTGAGTTCTGTCCATATTGCCTCACTGCTCGAGTCCTCCATAGTGCCCTCCTTCAGCACAGCTGTGATATCCTCTTTGACCAGTAATGCAACTCCTCCACCCCTTTTACCTCCCTGTCTATCCCGCCTGAAGCATCGATATCCTGGGATATTTAGTTGCCAATCATGCCCTTCCCTCAACCAAGTCTCAGTAATAGCAATAACATCATACTCCCAGGTACTAATCCAAGCCCTAAGTTCATCTGCCTTACCTACTACACTTCTTGCATTAAAACAAATGCACCTCAGACCACCAGTCCCTTTATATTCATCATCTGCTCCCTGCCTGTTCTTCCCCTTAGTCACACTGACTTCATTGTCTAGTTCCTTACAGGCTTTTGTTACTACCTCCTTACTGTCAACTGACCTCAATTGGTTCCCATCCCCCTGCCACATTAGTTTAAACCCTCCCCAACAGCGTTAGCAAAAGCACCTCCAAGGACATTGGTTCCAGTCCGGCCCAGGTGTAGACCGTCCAATTTGTAATAGTCCCACCTCCCCCAGAACCGGTCCCAATGTCCCAAAAATCTGAACCCCTCCTTCCTGCACCATCTCTCAAGCCACGCATTCATCCTGACTATTCTTTCATTTTTACTCTGACTATCACGTGGCACTGGTAGTAATCCTGAGATTACTACCTCTGAGGTCCTACTTTTTAACTTGGCTCCTAACTCCCTAAACTCTGCTTGTAGGACCTCATCCCGTTTTTTACCTATATCATTAGTGCCTATGTGCACAATGACAACTGGCTGTTCACCCTCCCCCTTTAGAATGTTCTGCAGCCGATCTGAGACATCCCTGACCCGTGCACCTGGGAGGCAACATACCATTCGGGAGCCTCGTTTTCGACCACAGAACCGCCTATCTACTCCCCTTACAATCGAATCCCCTACGACTATAGCCCTTCCACTCTTTTTCCCGCCCTTCTGAACAGCAGAGCCAGCCACGGTGCCATGGACCTGGCTACTGCTGCCTTCCCCTGGTGAGCCATCTCCCCCAACAGTATCCAAAACGGTATGCTTGTTTTGGAGGGAGATGACCGCAGGGGACTCCTGCGCTGCCTTCCTGCTCTTTCTCTGCCTTTTGGTCACCCATTCCCTTTCTCCCTCAGCAATCCTAATCTGCGGTGTGACCAATTCACTAAACGTGCTATCCACGACCTCCTCAGCATCGCGCATGCTCCAAAGTGAGTCCATCCGCAGCTCGAGAGCCGTCATGCGGTCTAACAAGAGCTTCAGTTGGACACACTTCCTGCACGTGAAGGAGTCAGGGACATCAGCCGTGTCCCTGAGCTCCCACATTGAGCAAGAGGAGCATGACACGGGTCTGAGATCTCCTGCCATTTTTAATCTTAAGCTTAACTTAGTTAAATGAAAAAGGAACGAAAAGTTTTTACCAATCACAATAAAACCAGAGAAATCGAAAAAGCCTTACCTTATAAACACCCCACCGAGTCCTTTTTTTATTTGGTTAGAGGAGGAGGGCGGGTGGGAGACACGACAAGTGTGGATTCTCGGGTTCAGAAACCGCCCAAATATATAGTGTTTTACTTACCCAGCAGCCCCCTGGCCTCCGCCGAAAAACAAAAGGAAATTAAATTTACTTTCAAACTGACCTTCCCAGCTGCTCATTCTCTGCTCCCGAAAAAGCTGCTGCAATGAAAGGAAAGTTATTTTAAACCGCCCAAATATATAGTGTTTTACTTACCCAGCAGCCCCCTGGCCTCCGCCGAAAAACAAAAGGAAATTAAATTTACTTTCAAACTGACCTTCCCAGCTGCTCACTCGCTCACTCTCTGCTCCCGAAAAAGCTGCTGCAATGAAACGTGTGGCTCAAAGAGTGGTGTGGAAAGGAGTTTAGATTCTTGGGGCACTGGCATCAGTACTCAGGGAAAAGGGAGGTATTCCGTTGGGATGGACTTCACTTGAACCGGGCTGGAACCAGTGTCCTGGCCAATCACATAACTAGGGCTGTGGGCAGGGCGTTAAACTAACAGGGGCAGGGGTGGGGGAGGGTTTGGGGAAGGGGAAATTTAGAAATCTGAAGAGAGGGGTCAGAGCATCGGAGCAGGATAGTGATGTGGGTAACTCCCAACAGAATGGTACAGGAAGGGACAGAGTTTAACAAAAATTGTACATTGTCAAATAAGGTCATTGCAGGGAATACAGGTAAAAGAATGAAATGAAAGTTCCTGTATCTGAATGCACGAAACATACGTAATAGGGTAGATGAACTAGTAGCACGAATAGAGGTAAATGATCCAGATCTAATTGCCATGACTGAGACATGGTTGCAAGGAGATTAAGGTTGGGAAATGAATATTCCAGAGTGCACAATATTTCGGAGTGACAGACGGAATGGCAAAGGAGGATGTGTAGCCCTGATAGTAAAGGGTGGCATAAGGACGTTAATAAGAAGGGATCTGGCCTCAGAATATCATGAAGTAGAATCAGTTTGGGTGCAAGTTAGGAATAGCAGGAGTCAGAAAACACTGGTGGGAGTAGTTTACAGGCCCCCTAACTGTAGTTATATTATTGGACGGAACATTAAATGGGAAATTATTTGAGCATGTAAAATGTAATGTATTAATTGTGGGAGATTTTAATCTGCATATCGACTGGGACAATCAAATTGGCATCAGTGGTCTCGAAGATGAATTTGTAGAATATTTTCGTGACGGTTTCTTGGCGCAATACGTTGTAGAACCGACGAGGGATAAAGCTATCTTAGATCTTATATTGTGTAATGAAACGGGGTTAATTAGCAATGTCGTAGTAAAAAATCCGCTGGGAAATAGTGATCATAATACCATTGAAGTTCATGTTAAGTTTGAAAGTGCCACATTTCAATCACAAACAACAATCTTAAGTTTAAATAAAAGAAAAATACTGCGGATGCTGGAAATCTGAAATAAAAACAAGAAATGCTGGAAATACTCAGCAGGTCTGGCAGCATCTGTGGAAAGAGAAGCAGAGTTAACGTTTCGGGTCAGTGACCCTTCTTCGGAATCTTAAATTTAAACAAAGCCAATTAGGAAGGTATGAGGGGAGAACTGGCGAAGGTTAATTGGGTACATAGACTGGAAGGTATGGTGGGAAACATTTAAAGACACAATTCAATGGGTTCAATAAAAGAAAATTCCATTCAAAAACAAAAACTTGTCAAGAAAGACCCATCTGTGGCTCAATCAGGAAATTAAGGAGAGTATTCGACTAAAAGAAAAGGCTCCCAATGTTGCAAAAAATAGTAGCAAGTCTGAGGATTGGGAGTGTTTTAGAAACCAGCAAAGGGTCACCAAAAAGTTGATAAAAAGGGAAAAAATAGAATATGAAAGTAAATTAGCCAGCAATTTAAAAACCGATTGTAAGAGCTTTCGTAAGTACATGGGCTGAGAGATGGCAAATGGAGTTTAATGCGGAAAAGTGCGAGGTGATTCACTTTGGAAGGAGTAACAGGAATGCAGAGTACTGGGCTAATGGGAAGATTCTTGGTAGTGTAGATGAACAGAGAGATCTTGGTGTCCAGGTGCATAAATCCCTGAAGGTTGCTACCCAGGTTAATAGGGCTGTTAAGAAGGCGTATGGTGTGTTAGCTTTTATTAGTAGGGGGATCGAGTTTTGGAGCCACGAGGTCATGCTGCAGCTGTACAAAACTCTGGTGAGACCGCACCTGGAGTATTGCGTGCAGTTCTGGTCACCGCATTATAGGAAGGATGTGGAAGCTATGGAAAGGGTGCAGAGGAGATTTACTAGGATGTTGCCTGGTATGGAGGGAAGGTCTTACGAGGAAAGGCTGAGGGACTTGAGGTTGTTTTCGTTAGAGAGAAGGAGGAGGATAGGTGACTTAATAGAGACATATAAGATAATCAGAGGGTTAGATAGGGTGGATAGTGAGAGTCTTTTTCCTCGGATGGTGATGGCAAACACGAGGGGACATAGCTTTAAGTTGAGGGGTGATAGATATAGGACAGATGTGAGAGGTAGTTTCTTTACTCAGAGAGTAGTAGGGGCGTGGAACGCCCTGCCTGCAACAGTAGTAGACTCGCCAACTTTAAGGGCATTTAAGTGGTCATTGGATAGACAAATGGATGAAAATGGAATAGTGTAGGTCAGATGATTTCACAGGTCGGCGCAACATCGAGGGCCGAAGGGCCTGTACTGCGCTGTAATGTTCTTTAAAAAAAAAATTCTAATAAAAAGTAAATATTGGTCCTGAAGAACTTGGTGATGCCATTGATTCTCTCGCCAGTGAAAAAGTCCCTGGGAAGGACAGCATTATCCCTGAAATAATCAAGAGTGCCAAGTCTGCTATACTTTCAGCAGTCCACGAACTGCTTTGCCTGTGCTGGGATGAGGGAGCAGTACCACAGGACATGCACGATGCCAATATCATCACCCTCTATAAGAACAAGGGTGACTGCAGTGACTGCAACAACTACCGTGGAATCTCCCTGCTCAGCACAGTGGGGAAAGGCTTCGTTCGAGTCGCTTTAAACAGGCTCCAGAAGCTGGCTGAGCATGTCTACCCTGAGGCACCGTGTGGCTTCCGAACAGAGAGATCCACCATTGATGTGCTGTTCTCCCTTTGACAGGAGAAATGCCACGAACAACAGATGCCCCTCTACGTTGCTTTCATTGATCTCACCAAAGCCTTTGACCTCATCAGCAGATGTGGTCTCTCCAGACGACTAGCAAAGATCAGATGTCCACCAAAGCTACTAAGTATCATCACCTCATTCCATGACAATATGAAAGGCACAATTCAGCATAATGGTGCCTCATCAGACCCCTTTCCTATCCTGAGTGGTCTGAAACAGGGCTATGTTCTCGCACATACACTGTTTGGGATCTTCTTCTCCCTGCTGCTCTCACATGCGTTCAAGTCTTCAGAAGAAGGAATTTTCCTCCACACAAGATCAGATGGCAGGTTGTTCAACCTTGCCCATCTTAGAGCGAAGATCTAAGTAAGGAAGGTCCTCATCAGGGAACTCCTCTTTGCTGACATCCTGCATTAACATCCCTCACAGAAGAGTATCTGCAGAGACTCATCGACAGGATTGCGGCTGCCTGCAATGAACTGGGCCTAACCATCAGCCTCAAGAAAACGAACATCATGGGATAGGACGTCAGAAATGCTCCATCCATCAATATCGGCGACCACGCTCTGGAAGTGGTTCAAGAGTTCACCTACCTAGGCTCAACTATCACCAGTAACCTGTCTCTCGATGCAGAAATCAACAAGCGCATGGGAAAGGCTTCCACTGCTATGTCCAGACTGGCCAAGAGAGTGTGGGAAAATGGCGCACTGACACGGAACACAAAAGTCCGAGTGTATCAAGCCTGTGTCCTCAGTACTTTGCTCTACGGCAGCGAGGCCTGGACAACGTATGTCAGCCAAGAGCGACGTCTCAATTCATTCCATCTTCGCTGCCTCCGGAGAATCCTTGGCATCATGTGGCAGGACCGTATCTCCAACGCAGAAGTCCTCGAGGCGGCCAACATCCCCAGCATATACACCCTACTGAGCCAGCGGCGCTTGAGATGGCTTGGCCATGTGAGCCGCATGGAAGATGGCAGGATCCCCAAGGACACATTGTACAGCGAGCTCGTCACTGGTATCAGACCCACCGGCTGTCCATGTCTCCGCTTTAAAGACGTCTGCAAACGCGACAGGAAGTCCTGTGACATTAATCACAAGTCATGGGAGTCAGTTGCCAGTGATCGCCAGAGCTGGCGGACAGCCATAAAGGCGAGGCTAAAATGTGGCGATTCGAAGCGACTTAGCAGTTGGCAGGAAAAAAGACAGAAGCGCAAGGGGAGAGCCAACTGCGTAACAGCCCCGACAGCCAATTTTATCTGCAGCACCTGTGGAAGAGTCTGTCACTCTAGAATTGGCCTTCATAGCCGCTCCAGGCGCTGCTTCACAAACCACTGACCACTTCCAGGCGCTTACCCATTGTCACTCGAGACAAGGAGGCCAAAGAAGAGGAGGCAGAGACAGGAGAGATCATCATGGGGACTAAGGAGATGGCAGAGGCACTGAACAAATAGTTTGTGTCTGTCTTCAGAGTAGAAGACACAGGTTCCATACCAGAAATAGGCAGTAACCTAGGGGCTAAAAAGAGTGAGGAAATTAAGGATATTGATATCAGCCGAGAAAACGTATTGGAGAAACTTGAGGGACTAAAGTCTGTCAAGTCCCGGGACCAGACGGCCTTCATCCTAAAGTTCGAAAAGAGAAAGCAGCAGAGATAGTGTATGCGCTGGTTATGATTTTCCAGAATTCCTCAGATTCAGGAATGGTCTCATCAGATTGAAAGTTGGCAAATGTTATGCTGCTTTTCAAGAAAGGAAGTAGAGAGTAAATGGAACTACAGGCCAGTTAGCCTAACATCAGTCATTGGGAAGATGCTGGAAACTATTATGAAAGAGGTCTTGATGTTGCACTTGGAAAAGCATACTATGATCAGAACAAGTCAGCATGGTTTCACTAAAGGGAGATCCTCTTTGACAATTCATTAGAGGTTTTTGAGGATATAACTAGTCGGGTAGATAAAGGGGAACCAGTTGATGTTGTATACCTGGATTTGCAAAAGGCATTTGATAAGGTCCCACATAAGGTCCCACATAAGGTCACTCCAGAATTGGCCTTTATAGCCACTCCAGGCGCTGCTTCACAAACCACTGACCACCTCCAGGCGCGTATCCATTGTCTCTCGAGATAAGGAGGCCCAAAAGAACATAAAAGATTAATAGGCAAGTGTTCCCACCAGTTAAGAAAGGGGTCTAGGGTTCCTCTCAGCCTTCACCTGCTCTTACCGTAACAGGGTTTAATTTTAAATACACCGTGTTTTTAGCTCCCCTTCGTGAATCCCTGTTCACTGCTTTCCAATTATAAGGCAAAGGAACTAGCCAAACAGGTGTTCTTGGGTTTAAAGAAAAAAGGCTGAAATTTATTAAACTTAAACTCTAATTCGGTTAACGCCTACAGATTCACAACGCACCCATGCTAGCATGCATATGCGATACACACATGCAGATAGAGACAGAAAAGAGCGGAAGAAATAACATGGAAAATTTTGAGGCAAGATCTGAAAATGGTTTTGGTTACTGTTCTTTGAGTTTGCTGTCGAGTCCTTGATTGTAGGTAGGCCTTGCTTTTCGTTGGGGCCCAGTATTCTTCTTAAACTTTATTTGATGTAGGAGACTTTTCTGTCTTGAGGTTCACCTGTCTGCAGTGGGTTTGGTGTTCCGTGAGAAAGAGATGGGAGCAGACAGGAGCGATCTTCTCGGTCCACGAACAAATAGTCTCTCTGAGTTCAACCTCTCTATGGCTATTTCAGAAAAAACCTGGACCAGCCAGTTAGTCATGTGACCAGCTGGTTTGACCACATCTGTTTGCAGATTTGGCCATCGTCGCTGTCATGCTGGAATGTGAGCTTCCTCACCTTCAATGTCTGGTGATCAAAGTCCATTGTGAGTTGAATGTATCAGGGAATGGTCCTTTGTCTCCATAAGCACTGTCTGTTAGTATCTAAATGTTTTTCCAGCCACAGCTGATTTGTTTAATCAGTCATTTCTTGCTCCAGCAACAGTTTAAAATCAACATTCATATGACAAAATTAATATGCCTCGTCCTTGGCAGGTGGAGGTCTGCATGACACAAGATGAGGGCTCATGGTGTTGGGGGTAATATATTAGTGTGGATAGAGGATTGGGAGTCTTTTATAGACCTCCGAATAGTTCCAGAGATGTAGAGGAAAGGATAGCGAAGATGATTCTCGACAGGGGCGAGAGTAACAGGGTAGTTGTTATGGGGGACTTTAACTTTCCAAATATTGACTGGAAATACTATAGTTCGAGTACTTTAGATGGGTCAGTTTTTGTCCAGTGTGTGCAGGAGGGTTTTCTGACACAGTATGTAGACAGGCCAACCAGGGGCGATGCCACATTGGATTTGGTACTGGGTAATGAACGGCCAGGTGTTAGATTTAGATGTAGGTGAGCACTTTGGTGATAGTGATCACAATTCGGTTAGGTTTACCTTAGCGATGGGCAGGGACAGGTATATACCGCAGGGCAAGAATTATAGCTGGGGGAAAGGAAATTATGATGCGATTAGGCAAGATTTAGGATGCGTAGGATGGGGAAGGAAACTGCAGGGGATGGGAACAATCGAAATGTGGAGCTTATTCAAGGAGCAGCTACTGCGTGTCCTTGATAAGTATGTACCTGTCAGGCAGGGAGGAAGTTGTCGAGCGAGGGAGCCGTGGTTTACTAAAGAAGTTGAAGCGCTTGTCAAGAGGAAGAAGAAGGCTTATGTTAGGATGTGACGTGAAGGCTCGGTTAGGGCGCTTGAGAGTTACAAGCTAGCCAGGAAGGATCTAAAGGGAGAGCTAAGAAGAGCAAGGAGAGGACACGAGAAGTCATTGGCGGATAGGATCAGGGAAAACCCTAAGGCTTTCTACAGGTATATCAGGAATAAAAGAATGACTAGAGTTAGATTAGGGCCAATCAAGGATAGTAGTGGGAAGTTGTGTGTGGAATCAGAGGAGATAGGGGAAGCGTTAAATGAATATTTTTCATCAGTATTTACAGTAGAGAAAGAAAATGTTGTCGAGGAGAATACTGAGATTCAGGCTACTAGGCTAGATGGGATTGAGGTTCACAAGGAGGAGGTGTTCGCAATTTTGGAAAGTGTGAAAATAGATAAGTCCCCTGGGCAAGATGGGATTTATCCTAGGATTCTCTGGGAAGCTAGGGAGGAGATTGCAGAGCCTTTGTCCTTGATCTTTATGTCGTCATTGTCGACAGGAATAGTGCCGGAAGACTGGAGGATAGCAAATGTTGTCCCCTTGTTCAAGAAGGGGAGTAGAGACAGCCCTGGTAATTATAGACCTGTGAGCCTTACTTCGGTTGTGGGTAAAATGTTGGAAAAGGTTATAAGAGACAGGATTTATAATCATCTTGAAAAGAATAAGTTCATTAGCGATAGTCAGCACGGTTTTGTGAAGGGTAGGTCGTGCCTCACAAACCTTATTGAGTTTTTCGAGAAGGTGACCAAACAGGTGGATGAGGGTAAAGCAGTGGATGTGGTGTATATGGATTTCAGTAAGGCGTTTGATAAGGTTCCCCACGGTAGGCTATTGCAGAAAATACGGAAGTATGGGATTGAAGGTGATTTAGAGCTTTGGATCAGAAATTGGCTAGCTGAAAGAAGACAGAGGGTGGTGGTTGATGGCAAATGTTCATCCTGGAGTTTAGTTACTAGTGGTGTACCGCAAGGTTCTGTTTTGGGGCCACTGCTGTTTGTCATTTTTATAAATGACCTGGAAGAGGGTGTAGAAGGGTGGGTTAGTAAATTTGCGGATGACACGAAGGTCGGTGGAGTTGTAGATAGTGCCGAAGGATGTTGTAGGGTACAGAGGGACATAGATAGGCTGCAGAGCTGGGCTGAGAGATGGCAAATGGAGTTTAATGCGGAAAAGTGTGAGGTGATTCACTTTGGAAGGAGTAACAGGAATGCAGAGTGCTGGGCTAATGGGAAGATTCTTGGTAGTGTAGATGAACAGAGAGATCTTGGTGTCCAGGTACATAAATCCCTGAAGGTTGCTACCCAGGTTAATAGGGCTGTTAAGAAGGCATATGGTGTGTTAGCTTTTATTAGTCGGGAGATCGAGTTTCGGAGCCACGAGGTCATGCTGCAGCTGTACAAAACTCTGGTGAGACCGCACCTGGAGTATTGCGTGCAGTTCTGGTCACCGCATTATAGGAAGGATGTGGAAGCTTTGGAAAGGGTGCAGAGGAGATTTACTAGGATGTTGCCTGGTATGGAGGGAAGGTCTTACGAGGAAAGGCTGAGGGACTTGAGGTTGTTTTCGTTGGAGAGAAGGAGGAGGAGAGGTGACTTAATAGAGACATATAAGATAATCAGAGGGTTAGATAGGGTGCATAGTGAGTGTCTTTTTCCTCGGATGGTGATGGCAAGCATGAGGGGACATAGCTTTAAGTTGAGGGGTGATAGATATAGGACAGATGTGAGAGGTAGTTTCTTTACTCAGAGAGTAGTAGGGGCGTGGAACGCCCTGCCTGCAAAAGTAGTAGACTCGCCAACTTTAAGGGCATTTAAGTGGTCATTGGATAGACATATGGATGAAAATGGAATAGTGTAGGTCAGATGGTTTCACAGGTCGGCGCAACATCGAGGGCCGAAGGGCCTGTACTGCGCTGTAATGTTCTAAAAAAAAAAATTCTAAAGACAGGAAGCAGAGAGTGAGCATAAATGGGGCATTTCTAAGTTGGCAGGCAGTGAATAGTGGGGTACCACAAGGATCAGTGCTGGGGCCTCAGCTATTTACCATCTGCAGTAATGACTTGCATGAAGCGACAGAGAGTAATGTATGCAAGTTTGCTCATGATACAAAGCTCAGTGGAAAGGTAAGCTGTGGGGCGGATGTCGAGATATTGCAAAAGATACAGACAGGTTAAGTGAGTGGGCAGCAAGATGGCAGATGGAGTATAATGTAGGGAAGTGTGAAGTTATTCACTTTGGTCACAAAAATAGAAAAGCAGAATATTTTTTAAAAGGTCTGAAACTGGTAAGTGTTGATGTTCAAAGAGATTTGGGGGTACTCATACAAGGAAAGCACAACGTTAACATGCAGGTGCAGCAGGCTATTAGGAAGGTAAATGACATGTTGGCCTTTATTGCAAGGGGATTGGAGTACAGGAATAAAGAAGTCTTACTAAAATTGTACAGGGCTTTGGTGAGACTGACCCTGGAATACTTTGTGCAGTTTTGGTCTCCACATTTTTTAAAAAATTCATTCATGGGATGTGGGTGACGCTGGCCATGCCAGCATTTATTGCCCATCCCTAATTGCCCTTGAGAAGGTGGTGGTGAGCTGCCTTCTTGAACTGCTGCAGTCCATGTGGGGTAGGTACACCCAGAGTGCTGTTAGGAAGGGAGTTCCAGGATTTTGACCCAGTGACAGTGAAGGAACGGCGAAATAGTTCCAAGTCAGGATGGTGTGGGACTTGGAGGGGAACTTGCAGGTGGTGGTGTTCCCATGCATTTGCTGCCCTTGTGTCCTTCTAGTTGGTAGAGGTCTTGGGTTTGGAAGGTGCTGTTGAAGGAGCCTTGGTGCATTGCTGCAGTCCATCTTGTAGATGGTACACGCTGCTGCCACTGTGCGTCGGTGGTGGAGGGAGTGAATGTTTGTAGATGGGGTGCCAATCAAGCGGGCTGCTTTGTCCTGGATGGTGTCAAGCTTCTTGAGTGTTGTTGGAGCTGCACCCATCCAAGCAAGTGGAGAGTATTCCATCACACTCCTGACTTGTGCCTTGTAGATGGTGGACAGGCTTTGGGGAGTCAGGAGGTGAGTTACTCGCCTCAGGATTCCTAGCCTCTGACCTGCTCTTGTAGCCATGGTATTTATATGGCTACTGCCATTCAGTTTCTGGTCGATGGTAACTCCTAGGATGTTGATAGTTAGAGAGATAGTTGGAGATGTTGATTGTTGCCGTAGAGAGAGTGCAACGAAGGTTCACCAGACTAATCCGTGGGATGGCGGGATTGTCATGAGGAGAAATTGGAGAAACTGGGCCTGTATTCTCTTGAATTTTGAGGAATGAGAGGTGATCTCATTGAAACTTAGAGTCATAGAGTTATACAGCACAGAAACAGGCCCTTCGGCCCATCGTATCTGTGCCGGCCATCAAGCACCTATCTATTCTAATCTCATTTTCCAGCACTTGGCCTGTAGCCTTGTATGCTATGGCGTTTCAAAGAGAACAAAGAAAATTACAGCACAGGAACAGGCCCTTCGGCCCTCCAAGCCTGCGCCGATCCAGATCCTCTATCTAAACATGTCGCCTATTTTCTAAGGGTCTGTATCTCTTTGCTTCCTGCCCATTCATGTAACTGTCTAGATACATCTTAAAACACGCTATCGTGCCCGCGTCTACCACCTCCGCTAGTAACGCGTTCCAGGCACCCACCACCCTCTACGTAAAGAACTTTCCACGCATTACCCCCCTAAACTTTTCCCCTTTCACTTTGAACTCGTGTCCTCTAGTAATTGAATCCCCTACTCTGGGAAAAAGCCTCTTGCTATCCACCCTGTCTATACCTCTCATGATTTTGTACACCTCAATCAGGTCCCCCCTCAACCTCGGTCTTTCTAATGAAAATAATCCTAATCTACTCAACCTCTCTTCATAGCTAGCGCCCTCCATACCAGGCAACATCCTGGTGAACCTCCTCTGCACCCTCTCCAAAGCATCCACATCCTTTTGGTAATGTGGCGACCAGAACTGCACGCAGTATTCCAAATGTGGCCGAACCAAAGTCCTATACAACTGTAACATAACCTGCCAACTCTTGTACTCAATACCCCGTCCGATGAAGGAAAGCATGCCGTATGCCTTCTTGACCACTCTATTTACCTGCGTTGCCACCTTCAGGGAACAGTGGACCTGAACACCCAAATCTCTCTGGACATCAATTTTCCCCAGGACTTTTCCATTTTCTGTATAGTTCACTCTTGAATTGGATCTTCCAAAATGCATCACCTCGCATTTGCCCTGATTGAACTCCATCTGCCATTTCTCTGCCCAACTCTCCAATCTATCTATATTCTGCTGTATTCTCTGACAGTCCCCTTCACTATCTGCTACTCCACCAATCTTAGTGTCGTCTGCAAACTTGCTAATCAGTCCACCTATACTTTCCTCCAAATCATTAATATATATCACAAACAACAGTGGTCCCAGCACGGATCCCTGTGGAACACCACTGGTCACACGTCTCCATTTTGAGAAACTCCCCTCTACTGCTACTCTCTGTCTCCTGTTGCCCAGCCAGTTCTTTATCCATCTAGCTAGTACACCTTGGACCCCTTGCGCCTTCACTTTCTCCATCAGCCTGCCATGGGGAACCTTATCAAACGCCTTACTGAAGTCCATGTATATGACATCGACAGCCCTTCCCTCATCAATCAACTTTGTCACTTCCTCAAAGAATTCTATTAAGTTGGTAAGACATGACCTTCCCTGCACAAAACCATGCTGCCTATCACTGATAAGCCCATTTTCTTCCAAATGGGAATAGATCCTATCCCTCAGTATCTTCTCCAGCAGCTTCCCTACCACTGACGTCAGGCTCACCGGTCTATAATTACCTGGATTATCCCTGCTACCCTTCTTAAACAAGGGGACAACATTAGCAATTCTCCAGTCCTCCGGGACCTCACCCATGTTTAAGGATGCTGCAAAGATATCTGTTAAGGCCCCAGCTATTTCCTCTCTCGCTTCCCTCAGTAACCTGGGATAGATCCCATCCGGACCTGGGGACTTGTCCACCTTAATGCCCTTTAGAATACCCAACACTTCCTCCCTCCTTATGCCGACTTGACCTAGAGTAATCAAACATCTGTTCCTAACCTCAACATCCGTCATGTCCCTCTCCTCGGTGAATACCGATGCAAAGTACTCGTTTAGAATCTCACCCATTTCCTCTGAGTCCAAGCATAACATTCCTCCTTTGTCCTTGAGTGGGCCAATCCTTTCTCTAGTTACCCTCTTTCTCCTTATATATGAATAAAAGGCTTTGGGATTTTCTTTAACCCTGTTTGCTAAAGATATTTCATGACCCCTTTTAGCCCTCTTAATTCCTCGTTTCAGATTGGTCCTACATTCCCGATATTCTTTCAAAGCTTCGTCTTTCTTCAGCCGCCTAGACCTTATGTATGCTTCCTTTTTCCTCTTAGCTAGTCTCACAATTTCACCTGTCATCCATGGTTCCCTAATCTTGCCATTTCTACCCCTCATTTTCACAGGAACATGTCTCTCCTGCACGCTAATCAACCTCTCTTTAAAAGCCTCCCACATATCACATGTGGATTTACCTTCAAACAGCTGCTCCCAATCTACATTCCCCAGCTCCTGCCGAATTTTGGTATAGTTGGCCTTCCCCCAATTTAGCACTCTTCCTTTCGGACCACTCTCGTCTTTGTCCATGAGTATTTTAAAGCTTACGGAATTGTGATCACTATTCCCAAAGTAGTCCCCTACTGAAACTTCAACCACCTGGCCGGGCTCATTCCCCAACACCAGGTCCAGTATGGCCCCTTCTCGAGTTGGACTATTTACATACTGCTCTAGAAAACCCTCCTGGATGCTCCTTACAAATTCTGCTCCATCTAGACCTCTAACACTAAGTGAATCCCAGTCAATGTTGGGAAAATTAAAATCTCCTATCACCACCACCCTGTTGCTCCTACATCTTTCCATAATCTGCTTACATATTTGTACCTCTATCTCACGCTCGCTATTAGGAGGCCTGTAGTACAGCCCCAACATTGTTACCGCACCCTTCCTATTTCTGAGTTCTGTCCATATTGCCTCACTGCTCGAGTCCTCCATAGTGCCCTCCTTCAGCACAGCTGTGATATCCTTCCTCTTTGACCAGTAATGCAACTCCTCCACCCCTTTTACCTCCCTCTCTATCCCGCCTGAAGCATCGATATCCTGGGATATTTAGTTGCCAATCATGCCCTTCCCTCAACCAAGTCTCAGTAATAGCAATAACATCATACTCCCAGGTACTAATCCAAGCCCTAAGTTCATCTGCCTTACCTACTGCACTTCTTGCATTAAAACAAATGCACCTCAGACCACCAGTCCCTTTACATTCATCATCTGCTCCCTGCCTGCTCTTCCCCTTACTCACACTGACTTCATTATCTAGTTCCTTACAGGCTTTTGTTACTACCTCCTTACTGTCAACTGACCTCCTCAATTGGTTCCCATCCCCCTGCCACATTAGTTTAAACCCTCCCCAACAGCGTTAGCAAAAGCACCCCCAAGGACATTGGTTCCAGTCCTGCCCAGGTGTTGACCGTCCAATTTGTAATAGTCCCACCTCCCCCAGAACCGGTCCCAATGTCCCAAAAATCTGAACCCCTCCTTCCTGCACCTCAAGTGCTCATCTAAATACTACTTAAATGTTGTGAGGGTACCTGCCTCTCCCACCCCTTCAGGTAGTGTGTTCCAGATTCCAACCACCCTCTGGGTGAAAAAGGTTTTCCTCACTTCCCCTCTGAACCTCCTGCCCCTTAAATCTATGCCCCCTGGTTATTGGCACCTCCGCTAAGGGAAAGAGTTTCTTCCTATCTATGCCCCTCATAATGTTGTATACCTCAATCAGGTCCCCCTCAGCTTTCTCTGCTCTAAGGAAAACAACCCTCGCCTAGCCAGTCTCTCTTCATAGCTGAAATGCTCCAGCCCAGGCAACATCCTGGTGACTCTCTTCTGCACCCTCTCCAGTGCTATTATATCCAGTGTTGCTACCACAACTGTACACAGTACTCCAGCTGTGGCCTAACTAGCGTTTTATACAGATCCATCATAACCTCCCTGCTCTTATATTCTATGCCTCGGCTAATAAAGGCAAGTATCCCATATGCCTTCCTAACCACCTTATTTACCTGTGCTGCTGCCTTCAGTGATCTATGGACAAGTACACCAAGGTCCGTCTGACCTTCTGTACTTCCTAGGGTCCTACCATCCATTATATATTCCCTTGCTTGTTAGTCCTCCCAAAATGCATCACCTCACACTTCTCAGGATTAAACTCCATCTGCCACTGCTCCACCCATCTTACCAGCCCATCGATATCGACCTATAATCTAAGGCTTTCTTCCTCACTATTTACGACACCACCAATTTTTGTGTCCTCTGCAAACTTACTGATCATACCTCCTGTATTCACGTCTAAATCATTAATGTACACTGCAAACAGCAAGGGTCCCAGCACCAATCCCTGTGGTACACCACTGGTCACAGGCTTCCAATCGCAAAAACAGCCCTCGACCATCACCCTCTGCCTCCTGCCACTAAGCCAATTATGGATCCAATTTGCCAAATTGCCCTGGATCCCATGGGCTTTTATTTAACCAATCTCCCATACGGGACCTTATCAAAAGCCTTACTGTAGTCCATGTAGACTACATCGTTACCTTCATCTACACATAGTTACCTCCTTGAAAAATTCAATCAAATTTGTTAGACACGATCTCCCCCTGCGAACGCCATGCTGACTATCCCTGATTAATCCCTACCTCTCCAGGTAGAGATTATTAGAAACATAGAAAATAGGAGCAGGAGTAGGCCATTCGGCCCTTTGAGCCTGCTCAGCCATTCATTATGATCATGGCTGATCATCCAACTCAGTAACCTGTTCCGGCTTTCGCCCATACCCTTGATCCCTTTCGACCGAAGAGCAAGATCTTCTTGAAAACATAGAGTTTTGGCCTCAACTGCTTTCTGTGGTAGCGAATTCCACAGGCTCACCACACTCGGTGAAGAAATTTCTCCTCATCTCAGTCCTGAAAGGTTTGCCCCGTATCCTTAGACTATGACCCCTGGTTCTGGACTTCCCCACCTTCGGGGGCATCCTTCCTGCATCTACCCTGTCAAGTCCTGTTAGATTTTGATACGTTTCTATGAGATCACCCCCTCACTCTTCTCAACTCCAGCGAATATTAGCCTAACTGACTCAATCTCTCCTCGTACGTCAGTCCCGCCATCCCAGGAATCCTGTCTCAGAATTTTTTCCAATAATTTCCCGACCACTGACGTTAGACTCACTAGCCTATCATTACCTGGTTTATCCCTACTACCCTTCTTGAATAATGGTACCACATTCGCTGTCCTCCAGTCCTCTGGTACGTCTCCTGTGGCCAGAGAGGATTTGAAAATTTGTGTCAGAGCCCCTGCTATCTCCTCCCTTGCCTCACATAACAGCCTGCAATACATCTCATTTGGGCCAGGGGATTTATCCACTTTTAAGCCCGCTAATACTTCCTCCTTTTCAATGCTAATTTGATCAAGTATATCACAGTCCCCCTCCCTGATCACTACACCTACATCGTCCCTCTCCATAATGAACACAGATGAAAAGTCATCATTTAACACCTCACCTATGTCCTCCGGCTCCACATACAGATTGTGTCTTTGATCCCTAATGGGCCTTCTTTTTCCCTGGTTATCCTTTAGCCCTTAACATACTTATAAAATGCCTTGGGATTTTCCTTTCTCGTGTCTGCCAGTGTTTTTTCATGCCCCCTCTTCGCTCTCCTAATTACTTTTTTAAGTACCCCCCTACACCTTCTATACTCCTCTAGTGCCTCCGCTGTTTTCAGCACTCTGAATCTGCCATAAGCCTCCTTTTTTTTCTTATCCAATCCTCTATATCCCTTGACATCCAGGGTTCCCTGGACTTGTTGGTCCTACACTTCACCTTAATGGGAACATGTTGGACCTACACTCTCACTATTTCCTTTCTGAATGACTCCCACTGGTCTGATGTAGTTTTTCTTACAAGAAGCTGCTCCCATAAATAAAAGCAAAATACTTCGGATGCTGGAAATCTGAAATAAAAACAAGAAATGCTGGAAATACTCAGCAGGTCTGGGGTCAGTGACCCTTCTTCAGAACTCGCAAATATTATAAATGTCACAGGTTATAAGCAAATAAAGCGGGGGTGGGGCAAGAGATAACAAAGGAGAAGGTTTAAATAGGACATGGTCACAGAATAGCTGACCAGAAGGTCGTGGAGCAAAGGCAAACAATATGTTAATGGTATGTTGAAAGACAAAGCATTAGTACAGATAGGGTGTTATTGGACTGAAAATTGAACAGCTGTAAGTCCAAACATGAAAAAACAGTGGGTAAGCAAACTGAACAAACTAAGATGAACTAAAATAAACACAAAAAAATATTAAAAAAGGAAAAAGAAAAAAATAACAAAAAATAAAAGTAAAATGGGAGGCCCGTCATGCTCTGAAATTATTGAACTCAATGTTCAGTCCGGCAGGCTGTAGTGTGCCTCATCGGTAAATGAGATACTGTTCCTCGAGCTTGCGTTGATGTTCACTGAAACACTGCAGCAATCCCAGGACAGAGATGTGAGCAAGGGAGAGTGTTGAAATGGCAAGCAACCGGAAGCTCAGGGTCCTGCTTGTGGACTGAGCAGAGGTGTTCCGCAAAGCGGTCACCCAATCTGCGTTTGGTCTCCCCAGTGTAGAGGAGACCACATTGTGAGCAGCAAATACAGTATACTACATTGAAAGAAGTACAAGTAAATCGCTGCTTCACCTGAAAGGAGTGTTTGGGGCCTGGGATAGTGAGGAGAGAGGAGGTAAATGGGCAGGTATTACACCTCCTGCGATTGCAGGGGAAGGTGCTGTGGGAAGGGGACGAGGTGGTGGGAGTAATGTAGGAGTGGACCAGGGTGTCACGGAGGGAACAGTCCCTTCGGAATGCTGACAGGGGAAGGGTGGGGAAGATGCATTTGGTAGTGGCATCACGCTGGAGGTGGCAGAAATGGCGGAGGATGATCCTTTGGATATGGAGGCTGATGGGGTGGAAAGTGAGGACAAGAGGAACCCTGTCACGGTTCTGGGAGGGAGGGGAAGGGGTGCGGGAAATGGGCCGGACACGGTGGAGGGCCCTGTCAATAACAGTGGGGGGGGAATCCTCGGTTGAGGAAAAAGGAAGACATATCAGAAGCGCTGTCATGGAAGGTAGCATCATCAGAGCAGATGCTTCAGCGACGGAGAAACTGGGAGAATGGAATGGAGTCCTTACAGGAGGCAGGGTGTGAAGAAGTGTTGTCGAGGTAGCTGTGGGAGTCAGTGGGCTTATAATGAATATTAGTAGACAGCCTATCACCAGAGATGGAGATGGCCATCCTTGGAGATGGACCATGTAAAGGTGAGAGAAGGGTGGAAATTAGAAGCAAATTTGATAAAGTTTTCCAGTTCGAGGCGGGAGCAAGAAACGGCACCGATACAATCATCAATGTACCGCAAAAAGAGTTGGGGGAGGGAGCCTGAGTAGGACTGGAACAAGAAATGTTCGACATATCCCACAAAAAGACAGGCATAACTAGGACCCATGCGGGTAGCCATAGCAACACGTTTTACTTGAAGGTGTTCAAGTAGCTGCTCCCAGTTCACTTTGGCCAGATCCTGTTTTATCATATTGAAATCTGCCTTCCCCCAATTCAGTACTTTTATTTCCAGTCCGTCTTTGTCCTTTTCCATAACTACCTTAAATCTTACAGAGTTATGGTCACTATCCCCGAAATGCTCCCCCACTGACATTTCTACCACTTGTCCGTCTTCATTCCCGATGATTCGGTCCAGTTGTAGGACTCTCTACGTGCTGGCTCAAAAAGCTCTCCTGAATGCGCTTGAAGAATTCCACCCCCTTTAAGTTTTTTTGCACTAATACTATCCCCTCTAATATAGGGGAAGTTGAAATCCCCTACTATTATTACCCTATTATTTTTGCACCTCTGAGATTTGCCTACATATCTGCTCCTCTATCTCTCCCTGACTGTTTGGAGGTCTGTAGTACACTCCCAGCCCCCTTTTTGTTTTTAAGTTCTACCCATATGGCCTCATTAGAGGAACCTTCTAAGATATCATCCCTCCTTACTAATTGACTCCTTAATCAACAGTGCAATGCCACCTCCTCTTTTACCCCCTCCCCTATCACGTCTGAAGATTCTGTACCCTGGGATATTAATCTGCCAGTCCTGCCCTTCTCTCAACCATGTCTCATGCGTAGCAATAATATCATAATCCCATATGTTAATTAATGCCCTCTATTCATCTGCCTTACTAGTAATACTCTTTGCGTTAAAACAGATACAATCCAGCCTTACATTATTTGCTTGAGCCTTAACAGGTCTACATTTGCTCTTCCCTCCAGACTGACTTCGCTGCTCTTCTATATTTGATTGTACATCACCCCCTACTGTGCTTCCACTCTGTATCCCATTCCCCTGCCAAATGAGTTTAACCCCCCTCCCCCAACCAACAGCACTCGCAAACCTCCCAGCAAGGATGTTGGTCCCGTCCCGTGCCGGTTCAGGTGCATCTTATACAGATCCCACCTTTGCCAGAAACAGGCCCTGTGATCCAGGAAACTAAAGCCCTCCCTCCTGCACCATCTCTTCAACCACGCATTCATCTGCTCTTGCATAAAAAAATGGATAGCAAAAGCTTCTGTAAGTATATAAGAAGCTCGACACCATCCAGGACAAAGCAGCCCGCTTGATTGGCACCCCATCTACAACCCCATCACTCCCTCCACCACCAGCGCACAGTGGCAGCAGTGTGTACCATCTACAAGATGCACTGCAGCAATGCACCAAAGCTCCTTAGACAGCACTTTCCAAACCCGCAACCTCTACCAACTAGAAGGACAAGGGCAGCAGATGCATGGGAACACCACCACCTGCAAGTTCCCCTCCATGTCACACACCATCCTGACTTGGAACTATATCACCGTTCCTTCACTGTCGCTGGGTCAAAATCCTGGAACTCCTTTCCTAACAGCACTGTGGGTATACCTACCCCAAATAGACTGCAGCGGTTCAAGAAGGCAGCTCACCACCACCTTCTCAAGGGCAATTAGGGATGGGCAATAAATGCTGGCCTGGCCAGTGACGCCTACATCCCATGAATGAATAAAAAAATGTATAAAAGGGGAGAGAGTACCTAAAGTGAATGTTGGTCCCTTGGAGGCTGTGACTGGGGAGTTAATAGAGGGGAATGCAGAAATGGCGGAGACACTAAATCAGTATTTTGCCTCAGGTTTCACGATGGAGGACACAAGTACCATCCCAATAGTAGCAAGTAATGCAGAGGTTATAGAAAAGGAGGAACTTATCACTCGGGAAAAAGTACTGAGCAAGCTATTGGGATTGAAGGCAGACAAGTCCCCAGGGCCTGATGGCCTACATCCTAGGGTCTTAAAGGAAGTGGCAGCGGAGATAGTGGATCCATTGGTTATAATATTCCAAAATTCCCTGGATGCGGGGAAGGTTCCTGTGGATTGGAAAATGCTAATATAACGCCCTTATTCAAAAAGGGAGGGAGGCAGAAAGTAGGAAACTATAGACCAGTTAGTTTAACATCTGTCGTTGGGAAATTGTTAGAATCCATTATTAAGGAAGTAATAACAGGACATTTAGAAAGTCAAAACGCAATCCATCAGAGTCAGCATGGTTTTATAAAGGGTAAATTGTGTTTGACTAACTTGCTACAGTTCTTCAAAGATGTAACAAGTAAAGTGGATAATGGGGATCCTGTAGATGTAGTATATCTGGACTTGAAGAAGGCATTTAATTAGGTGCCGCACAAAATGTTAATACACAAGATAAGATCACATGGGGTTAGAGGCAATTTATTAGCTTAGATAGAGGATTGGCTAACCGACAGAAAACAGGGTGTCGGGATAAATGGGTCCTTTTCTGGTTGGCAAGATGTAACTAGTGGGGTGGCACAGGGTTCGGTCCTCGGGCCCCAACTATTTACAATCTATATTAATGACTTGGATGCAGGGATAGAAGGTGCTATAGCCAAATTTGCAGATGACACTAAAATAGGTGGGACAGTAAGTTGCAATAAAGAAATAAGAAATTTACAAATGGATGTGGATAGGTTAGGTGAATGGGCCAAAATTTGGCAGATGGAGTTTAACGTGGATAAGTGTGAGATTATCCATTTTAGTCGGAAGAATCGAAAGGCAAATTATTATCTAAATGGAGAGAAACTTCAGAGTGCTTCAGTGCAGAGGGATCTGGGGGTCCTCATGCATGAATCACAGAAAACTAGTTTGCAGGTGCAGCAGATAATAAGGAAGACAAATGGAATTTTGGCAGTTATTGCTAAAGGAATAGAATATAAAAGTAGGGGTGTGTTGATGCAACGATACAAAGCATTAGTGAGAGAAGAGGGATGTAGTTGCATTGGAGGCAGATCAGAGGAGGTTCACTAGATTGATTCCAGGATGAGGGGTTTGTCTTATGAGGAGAGTAAAGGCCTAAACTGCTCAATCTCTCTATAGTTTAGAAGAATGAGAGGAGATCTAATTGAGGTGTATAAGATGATTAAGGGGACTGACAAAGTAGACGTAGAGAGGATGTTTCCTCTGCTGGGGCAATCTGGAATGAGAGGTAAAAGCAAAATACTGCGGATGCTGGAAATCTGAAATAAAAACAAGAAATGCTGGAATCACTCAGCAGGTCTGGCAGCATCTGTGGAAATAGATTAGATTAGATTAGAACATTACAGCGCAGTACAGGCCCTTCGGCCCTCGATGTTGCGCCAACCTGTGAAACCATCTGACCTACACTATTCCATTTTCATCCATATGTCTATCCAATGACCACTTAAATGCCCTTAAAGTTGGCAGGTCTACTACTTTTGCAGGCAGGGCGTTCCACGCCCCTACTACTCTCTGAGTAAAGAAACTACCTCTAACATCTGTCCTATATCTATCACCCCTCAACTTAAAGCTATGTCCCCTCGTGTTTGCCATCACCATCCGAGGAAAAAGACTCTCACTAGCCACCCTATCTAACCCACTGATTATCTTATATGTCTCTATTAAGTCACCTCTCCTCCTCCTCCTCTCCAACGAAAACAACCTCAAGTCCCTCAGCCTTTCCTCGTAAGACCTTCCCTCCATACCAGGCAACATCCTAGTAAATCTCCTCTGCACCCTTTCCAAAGTTTCCACATCCTTCCTATAATGCGGTGACCAGAACTGCACGCAATACTCCAAGTGCGGTCTCACCAGAGTTTTGTACAGCTGCAGCATGACCTCGTGGCTCCAAAACTCGATCCCCCTACTAATAAAAGCTAACACACCATATGCCTTCTTAACAGCCCTATTAACCTGGGTAGCAACCTTCAGGGATTTATGTACCTGGACACCAAGATCTCTCTGTTCATCTACACTACCAAGAATCTTCCCATTAGCCCAGTACTCTGCATTCCTGTTACTCCTTCCAAAGTGAATCACTTCACACTTTTCCGCATTAAACTCCATTTGCCATCTCTCAGCCCAGCTCTGCAGCCTATCTATGTCCCTCTGTACCCTACAACATCCTTCGGCACTATCCACAACTCCACCGACCTTCGTGTCATCCGCAAATTTACTAACCCACCCTTCTACACCCTCTTCCAGGTCATTTATAAAAATGACAAACAGCAGTGGCCCCAAAACAGATCCTTGCGGTACACCACTAGTAACTAAACTCCAGGATGAACATTTGCCATCAACCACCACCCTCTGTTTTCTTTCAGCTAGCCAATTTCTGATCCAAAGCTCTAAATCACCTTCAACCCCATACTTGCGTATTTTCTGCAATAGCCTACCGTGAGGAACCTTATCAAACGCCTTACTGAAATCCATATACACCACATCCACTGCTTTACCCTCATCCACCTGTTTGGTCACCTTCTCGAAAAACTCAATAAGGTTTGTGAGGCACGACCTACCCTTCACAAAACCGTGCTGACTATCGCTAATGAACTTATTCTTTTCAAGATGATTATAAATCCTGTCTCTTATAACCTTTTCCAACATTTTACCCACAACCGAAGTAAGGCTCACAGGTCTATAATTACCAGGGCTGTCTCTACTCCCCTTCTTGAACAAGGGGACAACATTTGCTATCCTCCAGTCTTCCGGCACTATTCCTGTCGACAATGACGACATAAAGATCAAGGACAAAGGCTCTGCAATCTCCTCCCTAGCTTCCCAGAGAATCCTAGGATAAATCCCATCTGGCCCAGGGGACTTATCTATTTTCACACTTTCCAAAATTGCTAACACCTCCTCCTTGTGAACCTCAATCCCATCTAGCCTAGTAGCCTGAATCTCAGTATTCTCCTCGACAACATTTTCTTTCTCTACTGTAAATACTGACGAAAAATATTCATTTAACGCTTCCCCTATCTCCTCTGATTCCACACACAACTTCCCACTACCATCCTTGATTGGCCCTAATCTAACTCTAGTCATTCTTTTATTCCTGATATACCTATAGAAAGCCTTAGGGTTTTCCCTGATCCTATCCGCCAATGACTTCTCGTGTCCTCTCCTTGCTCTTCTTAGCTCTCCCTTTAGATCCTTCCTGGCTAGCTTGTAACTCTCAAGCGCCCTAACCGAGCCTTCACGTCTCATCCTAACATAAGCCTTCTTCTTCCTCTTGACAAGCGCTTCAACTTCTTTAGTAAACCACGGCTCCCTCGCTCGACAACTTCCTCCCTGCCTGACAGGTACATACTTATCAAGGACACGCAGTAGCTGCTCATTGAATAAGCTCCACATTTCGATTGTGCCCATCCCCTGCAGTTTCCTTCCCCATCCTACGCATCCTAAATCTTGCCTAATCGCATCATAATTTCCTTTCCCCCAGCTATAATTCTTGCCCTGCGGCATATACCTGTCCCTGCCCATCGCTAAGGTAAACCTAACCAAATTGTGATCACTATCACCAAAGTGCTCACCTACATCTAAATCTAACACCTGGCCGGGTTCATTACCCAGTACCAAATCCAATGTGGCATCGCCCCTGGTTGGCCTGTCTAAATACTGTGTCAGAAAACCCTCCTGCACACACTGGACAAAGACTGACCCATCTAAAGTACTCGAACTATAGTATTTCCAGTCAATATTTGGAAAGTTAAAGTCCCCCATAACAACTACCCTGTTACTCTCGCCCCTGTCGAGAATCATCTTCGCTATCCTTTCCTCTACATCTCTGGAACTATTCGGAGGTCTGTAGAAGACTCCCAAAAGGGTGACCTCTCCTCTCCTGTTTCTAACCTCGGCCCATACTACCTCAGTAGACGAGTCCTCAAACGTCCTTTCTGTCGCTGTAATACTCTCCTTGATTAACAATGCCACACCCCCCCCTCTTTTACCATCTTCTGTGTTCTTACTGAAACATCTAAATCCCGGAACCTGCAACATCCATTCCTACCCCTGCTCTACCCATGTCTCCGAAATGGCCACTACATCGAGATCCCAGGTACCAACCCATGCTGCAAGCTCACCCACCTTATTCCGGATGCTCCTGGCGTTGAAGTAGACACACTTTAAACCAAGTTCTTGCTTGCCAGTGCCCTCTTGCGTCCTTGTAACCTTATCCCTGACCTCACTACTCTCAACATCCTGTACACTGGAACTACAATTTAGGTTCCCATTCCCCTGCTGAATTAGTTTAAACCCCCCTGAAGAGCACTAGCAAATCTCCCCCCCAGGATATTGGTACCCCTCTGGTTCAGGTGAAGACCATCCTGTTTGTAGAGGTCCCACCTTCCCCAGAAAGAGCCCCAATTATCCAGGAAACCAAAACCACAGCCACCACCCAAATATATAGTTTTTACTTCCCCAGCAGTCCCCTGGTCCTCCGAAAACAAAAGGGAATTAACTTTTAACTTACACTGAAATTGACCTCTCAGCTGCAAGTTCGCTCCGCACCTCCGCTACTGTCAAAGCTGCTGCCACCAAAACTAAAAGAAAGTGATTTTAAACCACCCAAATATATAGAAGCAGAGTTAACGTTTCGGGTCAGTTACCCTTCATCGGAACTAGAATGAGAGGTCGTAGTTTTCAGATAAAGGGTAGCAGATTTAAAACAGAGATGAGGAGAAATTACTTCTCTCAAAGGGTCGTGTATCTGTGGAATTCACTACCCCAGAGTGCGGTGGATGCCGGGACATTGAGTAAATTTAAGGAGGAGATAGACATTTTTAATTAGAAATGGGTTGAAGGGTTGTAGAGAACGGGCAGAAAAGTGGAATTGAGGCCAAGATGAGATCAGCCATGATCGTATTACATGGCGGAGCAGGCTCGAGGGACTGAATTGCCTACTCCTGCTCCTAGTTCCTATGTTCTTATGCTCTAACCTCCTATTCATATACTCACTAGCCCGTAGCATTGGTAGAAACCCAGAGATTACAACCTTTTGAGGTCCTACTTTTTAAGCTGCTGCCTAGCTCCCTAAATTCTTTTTGCAGGACCTCATCTCTCTTTCTACTTATGTCATTGGTACCAACGTGGACCACGACCTCCAGCTGTGCAGCCTCACCCTCCAGAATACTCTGTAACCACTTGGTTCTATCCATGACCCTTGCACCAGGGAGGCAACATACTATCCTGGAATCACATCTGTGACCACAGAAAGGCCTATCTGTTCCTTTAACTATAGAATCCCCCACCACTATTGCCCTCTTGTCCCTTTTTCTGCATTCCAGCACAGCTGAGTCAGCCATGACATTCCAGTCATGACTCTCAGTGCATTCTCCAGAGGAACCCTCTCCCCATTGGTACCCAGAACTGAATACCGGTTAGAAAGTGGGATGTCCTCTGGGGACTCCTGCACTACCTGCCCTGACTTCTTTATCCGTCCAGCAGCCACCCAGTCACCCCCCGACTGTGCTTGCCTCAGCACTGGCTTGAGCATCTCCTGAAACGTGCCATCCACATAGTCCCCCACCTCGCGGATGCGCCACAGTGACTCCAATCGCCACTCAAGCTCCGAAACCTGAAGCTGAAGCTTCTGCAGTCGGAAACCCTTTCTGCAGACATGTTTGCCAAGGTCACATGGCATGTGCATGACTTCCCACTTTGCACAGGAGGCACATTCTGCTTGGCCAAGCTGCCCTGCCATTACTTAACTTTATGAAAAATTACCAGTTGATATAATTTACCAGCTATTTACAATCAGCTTTTATCCCCTGTACCTTTGAGACTTCTTGATCATGCCCCCTACATTTACGTCCAAATCATGAATATATACCAGAAAAAGCAGGGGACCCAGTACTGAGCCCTGCGGAACGCCACTGTAAACAGCCCTCCAGTCGCGAAAACACCTGTCAGCAATTACCCTTTGTTTCCTGCCACTGAGCCAATTTTGTATCCAACTTGCTGCAATTCCCTGGATCCCATGGGCTTTTTTTAACCAGTCTGCCATGTGGGACCTTGTCAAAAGCCTTGCTAAAATCCATGTCGATCACATCAACTGTACTACTCTTATCAATCCTCCTTGTCACTTCTCCAGAAAATTCAATCAAGTTAGTCAGACAAGATTTTCCCTCAACAAATCCATGGTGACTATCCTTGATTAATCTGTGCCCTTCTAAGTGACAGTTTATCCTGATAGTCGTGGGCAAATTATTCTGAGGTTAGACTGACTGGCTTGTTTAACTATTCGGGCTGTTCCTCGCTCCCTTTTTAAACAAAGGTACAATGTTAGCAGTCCTCCGGCACCACACCTGTATCTAGTGAGGACTGGATAATGATGATCAGACCCTCCGCTATTTCCTCCCTGGCTTCTTTTAACAGCCTAGGGTACATTTCATCTGGCCCTGGTGATTTATCCACTTTCAAGGATGCTAGTCCCATTAATACTTCCTCTCTCCTCATGTTGATTACATCCAATACTTCACACTCCTCCACCTTAACGACAATATTTGCATCATCCCCCTCTTTTGTGAAGACAGATGCAAAGTATTGTGATTCTCAGTGATTCTATTCATTAAGAACCATACCAACATCTTCCGCCCATACGCATAGGTTACCTTTTGGTCTTCTATGGGCCCTACTCTTTCCTTCATTATCCACTTACTCTTAATCTGTTGATAAAACATCTTTGGGTTCACTTTGATTTTGCTTGCCAATATTACTTCATGCCCTCTCTTAGCTTTCCTAATATCCTTTTTGATTTTACCCCTCCACTTTCTATACTCTTCTCAGCTTTCTGTAGTATTGAGTTCTCGGTGTTGGACATAAGCTTTACTTTTCTGCCTTATCTTACCCTGTAGGCTCCTTGACATCCATGGGGCTCTAGATTTGGCCTCCTCACCCTTTTTCTTTGTGGGAACATGTTTACTCTGAACCCCTTGAATCTCCCATTTGAATGCCTCCCACTGTTCTGACACTGATTTACCTTCAAGTAGCTGTTTCCAGTCCACTTTTGCTAAATCACTCCTTAGTTTAGTAAAATTGGCCTTGCCACAATTGAGAACTCTAACTCTTGTTCTATCTCTGCCCTTTTCCATAATTATGTTAAAACTGACTGAATTATGATCACTCCCACCAAAATGTTCTCCCACTGCCACTCCTTCCACCTGCCCAGCTTCATTTCCTAAAACTAAATCTAAAACTAAGTCTAAATCTGCGCCCTCTCTTGTTGGACTTGTTACATAATGGCCAAAAAAGTTCTCCTGAATGCACCTGAAGAATGTACCTCAAGAATTCTGTTGCCTCAATTCCTTTCACACTAAAACTATGCAAGTTAATATAAATCCCCTACTATTACTGCCCTATTTTTGCACTTCTCAGAGATTTGCCTAAATATCTGCTCTTCTATCTCCCTCTGACTGTTTGGGGGTCTATAGAACACTCCCAGCAGTGTGATTGCCCCTTTTTTGTTCCTTCGCTCAATCTATATGGCCTCATTTAATTAACCTTCCAACATATCATTCTTCTTCACAGCTGTAATAGTTTCTTTGACCAAAATTGCCACTCCCCCTCCTTTCTTATCCCCCTCCCTATCGCGTCTGAAAACCCTGGAGCCAGGAATGTTAAGCTGTCATTCCTGTCTCTCCTTAAGCCATGTTTCTACAATAGCTATGATATCATACTGCTACGTGTCTATCTGTGCCCTCTGTTTTATTTGCTATACTCCTTGCATTGAAATAGATACCCTTGAGCACTGCCAAACTCTCTCTTTTCTAACCTTTATTTCTTCTACCTTCCAGACTCATCCATTAATCTTCTGCCTTCTATACCCACCAGTACTATATCCCAGTGTTATACAGTGACAGACCTGTCCCCATCAGTATTGTATGCCAACGTTGTACAGTGACAGACCTGTACCCACCAATACTTGATTCCAGTGTTATGCAGTGACAGACCTGTCCCCACCTGCAGTCTACCATTGCCCTCAAACCAGGGGATCAATCCTGGTTCAATGAAGAGTGCAGGAGGGCATGCCAGCAGCAGCACCAGGCATACCTCAAAATGAGGTGTTAGCCTGGTGTAGCTCCAACCCAGGACTACTTGCATGGCAAACAGTGTAATCAGTATGCAGTTGCAGAGCAAAGCGATCCCACAACCAACAGATCAGATCTAAGCTCTGCAGTCCTGCCACATAAAATCATGAATGGTGGTGGATAATTAAACAAGCAATTGGAGGAGGTGGCTCCACAAATATCCCCATCCTCAATGATGGGGGAGCCAAACACATCAGTGCAAAAGATAAAGCTGAAGCATTTGCAACAATCTTTGGCCAGAAGAGCCATCTGGATGATCCATCTCAGACTCCTCCTGAGGTTCCCAGCATCACAGATGCCAGTCTTCAGCCAATTGGATTCACTCTACTTGCTATCAAGAAACAACTAAAGGCACTAAACACTGCAAAGGCTATGGGCCCTGACAGCATTCCGGTAATGGTACTGAAGACCTGTGCTCCAGAACGTGCCATGCCCTTAGCCAAGCTGTTCTAGTACAGCTACAACACTGGCATCTACCTGGCAATCTGGAAAATTGCCCAGATATGTCCTATACACAAAAAGCAAGTCAAATCCAACCCGGCCAATTACCGCCCCATCAGTCTGTTCTCGATCACTAAAGTGATGGAAGGTGTCATTGACAGTGCTATCGAGCGAAACTTGCTTAGCAATAATCTACTCAGTGATGCTCAGTTTGGGTTCTGCCAGGGCCACTCAGCTCCTGACTTCATTACAGACTTGGTTCAAACATGGACAGAAGAGCTGAACTCAAGAGGTGAGGTGAGAGTGACTGCCCTTGACATCAAGGCAGCATTTGACCGAGTCTGGCATCAAGGAGCCCTAGCAAAACTGGAGTCAGTGGGAATCGGGGGAAAACGCTCCATTGGTTGGAGTCATACCTAATGCAAAGGAAGACGGTTGTGGTTGTTGGAGGTCAATTATCTGAGCTCCAGGACATCACTGCAGGAGTTCCTCAGGGTAGTGACCTAGGCCCAACCATCTTCAGCTGCCTCATCAATGACTTTCCTTCAGTTAGAAGGTCAGAAGTGGGGATATTCGCTGATGATTGCACAATGTTCAGCACCATTCGTGACTCCTCAGATACTGAAGCAGTCCGTGTCGAAATGCAGCAAGACCTGGACAATATCCAGGCTTGGTCTGATAAGTGGCAAGTAACATTTGCGCCACACAAGTGCCAGGCAATGACCATCTCCAACAAGAGAGAATCTAACCATATCCCCTTGCCATTCAATAGCATTACGATTGCTGAATCCCCCACTATCATCATGGGGGCGACCATTGACCAGAAACTGAACTCGACCAGCCACATAAATACTGTGGCTACCTGAGCAGGTCAGAGGCTAGGAATTCTGTGAAGAGTAACTCGCCTCCTGACTCCCCAAAGCCTGTCCACCATCTACAAGGCACAAGTCAGGAGTGTGATGGAATACTCTCCACTTGCCTGGATGGGTGCAGCTCCAACAACACTCAAGAAGCTCGACACCATCCAGGACAAAGCAGCCTGCTTGTTTGGCACCCCATCGACAAACATTCACTCCCTTCCCCACCGACGCACAGTGGCAGCAGTGTGTACCATCTACAAGATGCACTGCAGCAACGCACCCAGACTTATTAGATAGCAACTTCCAAACCCGTGACCTCTACCAACTAGAAGGACAAGGGCAGCAAATGCATGGGAACATCACCACCTGCAAGTTCCCGTCCAAGTCACACACCATCCTGACTTGGAACTATATCACCGTTCCTTCACTGTCACTGGGTCAAAATCCTGGAACTCCCTTCCTAACAGCACTGTGGGTGTACCTACCCCACATGGACTGCAGCGGTTCAAGAAGGCAGCTCACCACCACCTTCTCAAGGGCAATTAGGGATGGGCAATAAATGCTGGCCTGGCCAGTGACGCCCACATCCCATGAATGAAAAAAAAATTTAAAAATGGAACATGCTGAAAATACTGAGCAGGACTGGTAGCATCTGTGGAGAGAGAAACAGAGTTAATGTTTCAGGTCGATGACCTTCAGAAACCTCTGGTGCTGATGGGAGCCAGAACCACAGCTTTGATTTAGGCAACAGGTAGTTGCAGGAACTTGGGCTCCCCAGGCTTTGATGTCAGACAGGCAGTTGGAGAATTTAGCAGGGGAAGCTGTTGGAATCGATCATTAAGGAGGCTATACTTGGGCACTTAGAAAGAGTGATGGTAATTGGGAATAGTCAGCATGCTTTTGTGAAAGGGAACTCATGTTTAACAATTTATTGGAGCTCTTTGAAGGAGTAACATGCACTGTGGATAAAGGGGCGCCCATTCTCCGGACAACAAGAGCGACGTCTCAATTCAGTCCATCTTCGCTGCCTCCGGAGAATACTTGGCATCATTTGGCAGGACCGTATCTCCAACACAGAAGTCCTCGAGGCGGCCAACATCCCCAGCTTATGCACACTACTGAGTCAGCGGCGCTTGAGATGGCTTGGCCATGTGAGCCGCATGGAAGAAGGCAGGATCCCCAAAGACACATTGTACAGCGAGCTCGCCACAGGTATCAGACCCACCGGCCGTCCATGTCTCCGCTTTAAAGACGTCTGCAAACGCGACAGGAAGTCCTGTGACATTGATCACAAGTCGTGGGAGTCAGTTGCCAGCATTCGCCAGAGCTGGTGGGCAGCCATTAAGGTGGGGCTAAAGTGTGGCGAGTCAAAGAGACTTAGCAGTTGGCAGGAAAAAAGACAAAGAGGCGTAAGGAGAGAGCCAACTGTGTAACAGCCTCGACAAATAAATTTTTCTGCAGCACCTTTGGAAGAGCCTGTCACTCTAGAATTGGCCTTTATAGCCACTCCAGGCACTGCTCCACACACCACTGACCACCTCCAGGCGCGTATCCATTGTCTCTCGAGACAAGGAGGCCAAAGAAGATTGACGTACTGTACTTGGTTTTGCAGAAGGCATTTGACACGGTGCCACATAAAAGGTTATTGCACAAAGTAGGAGCTCATGGTGTCGGGGGTAACATATTAGCATGGATAGAAGATTGGCTGGCTGGCAGAAAACAGAGAGTATTCATAAATGGGTCCTTTTTTGATTGGCAGGAAGTGACGAGTGGAGTGCCGTGGGGGTCTGCATTGGGGCCTTAACATTTTACAATTTATATCAATGACTTAGATGAGGGGTATGTTGTGAAGAGGACTTGAGGTTGCAGACCAATATAGATAGCTTGAGTGAGTGGGTAAAAATCTGGCAGATGGAGTATAATGTGGGAAAATGTGTAGTAGTTCACTTTGGCAGGAAGAATAAAAAAGCAGAGTATTACTTAAACGTAATACGACTGCAGAATTCCGAAGTACAGAGGGATCTCGGTGTTCTAGTGCATGATTTACAAAAAGTTATTGTGCAGGTCCAGCAAGTCATAAAGAGGTCTCGTGGAATGCTATCCTTTATGATGAGAGGAATTGGAAATAAAAGTAGGGAGGTTATGCTTCAGTTATACAGGGTATTGGTGAGACCACATCTCGAATACTGTGTGCAGTTTTGATCTCCTTATTTAAGGAAGGATGTAAATGCGTTGGAGGCAGTTCAGAGGAATTTTACTAGATTGATACCTGGAATGAGTCGGTTATCTTAAGAGGAAAGTTTGGACAGACTGGGCTTATTTTCTCTGGAGTTTAGAAGAGTGAGGGGAGATTTGATGGAAGTACATAAAATCCTGAATGGTCTTGACAAGGTGGATGTGGAAAGGATATTTCCTATTGTGGGTGAGTCTAGAACTAGGGGGTAATGTTTTAAAATTAGGGGTTGCCCTTTTGGGACTGAGATAAGGAGAATTTTTTTCTCTCAGACTTGGGAACTTTCTGCCTCAGAAGGTGGTAGAGGCGGGTCATTGAATATTTTTAAGGTGGAGGTAGATAGGTTCTTGTTAGGCAAGGGAATCAAAGGTTGTCGGGGGTAGATGGGAGTGTGGAATTTGTGACACAAACAGATCAGCCATGATCTTATTTAATGGTGGAGCAGGCTCGAGGGGCCGGGTGGCCTCCTTCTCCTAACTCGTATGTTCATAACTGTTGGATCAACTGAGGTGAAATAGTTTAGTGTTGTCAGCTTTCCTGTAAGTGCTTTGAAGTCATTCTCAGGATGTGGATATCACTGGCAGGACTGCATTTATTGCCATGAGAATGTAGTTGAGAACTTGGAATTATAATGGGGAGGAAAGAAATGGCAGACCAATTAAACACAGACTTTGGTTCTGTCTTCACAAAGGAGGACACAAATAACCTCCCAGAAATGTTAGGGAACCAAGGGTCTAATGAGAGGGAGGAGCTGAAGGAAATCAGTATCAGTAAAAAAAATAGTGCTCAGGAAATTAATGGGGTTAAAGGCTGACAAATCCACATGGCCTGATAATCTACATCCCAGAGTATTAAAAGGAAGTGGCCCTGGAAATAGTGGATGCATTGGTGGTCATCTTCCAAAATTCTATAGACTCTGGAGCAGTTCCTACAGATTGGAGGGTGGCAGATGTAACCCCACTATTTAAAAAAGGAGGGACAAAAAAAAAAACAGGGAATTACAGACCAGTTAGCCTTACGTCAGTAGTGGGGAAAATGCTGGAGTCTCTTACAAAGGATGTGATAGCAGAACACCTGGAAAGCATAAAGGGGATTAGACAAAGTCATCATGGGTTTACGGGAGGGAAAGCATGCTTAACAAATATACTGGGGTTTTTGAGGATGTAACTAGTAGAATAGATCAGGGAGAACCAGTGGATGTGGTGTATTTGGATTTTCAGAAGGCTTTTGATAAGGTCCCACATAAGAAGTTAGTGTGCAAAATTAAAGCACATGGGATTGGGGGTAATATACTGGTATGGATTGAGAATTGGTTGACAGACAGGAAACAGAGAGTAGGAATAAACTGGTCTTTTTCCGGGTGGCAGGAAGTGACTAGTGGGGTACCGCAGGGATCGGTGCTTGGGCCCCAGCTATTCACAATATATATTAATGACTTGGATGAGGGAACTAAATGTAACATTTCCAAGTTTGCAGACAACACAAAGCTGGGGGGAATGTGAGCTGTGAGGAGGATGCAAAGAGGCTCCAAAGTGCTTTGGACAAGTTGGGTGAGTGGGTAAATGCGTGGCAGATGCAGTATAATGTGGATAAATGTGAGGTTATCTACTTTGGTTGTAAAAACAGAAAGGCAGAATATTATCTGAATGGTGATAGATTGGGAAAGGGGGAGGTGCAACGAGACCTGGGTGTCCTTGTACACTAGTCGCTGAAAGCAAGCATTCAGGTGCAGCAAGCAGTTAGGAAAGGGAATGGTATGTTGGCCTTCATTGCAAGAGGATTTGAGTACAGGAGCAAGGATGTCTTACTGCAGTTATACAGGGCCTTGGTGAGACCACATCTGGAGTATTGTGTGCCATTTTGGTCTTCTTATCTGAGGAAGGATCTTCTTGCCATGGAGGGAGTACAAACAAGATTTACCAGACTGATTACTGGGGATGGCAGGATTGACATATGAGGAGAGATTGTGTCGACTAGGCCTGTATTCACCAGAGTTTAGAAGAATGAGAGGGGATCTCATAGAAACCTATAAAATTCGAACAGGACTGGACAGTCTAGAGGCAGGGAGGATGTTCCCGATGGCTGGGGAGTCCAGGACCAGTGGTCACAGTCTCAGGATATGTCATTTAGAACCGAGATGAGGAGAAATGTCTTCACTCAGAGGGTGGTGAACCTGTGGAATTCTCTTCCGCAGAAGGCAGTGGAGGCCAAGTCATTAAATATATTCAAGAAGTAGATAGATATGATTTGATTTCGAGATACAGCACTGAAACAGGCCCTTCGGCCCACCGAGTCTGTGCCGACCATTAACCACCCATATATTTCTTAATGCCAAAGGGATCAAGTGATATGGGGAGAACGCGGGAACAGGGTACTGAATTAGACGATCAGCCATGATCTTTTTTGAATGGCGGAGCAGGGCCGAATGGCCGACTCTTATTTTCTATGTTTCTAGGCCATTTCAAAGAGCAGCCATGAGTCAACCATGTTGGTGAAGATCTTGAGTCACATATACGTCCAGGCAAAAGAGGCAGATTTCCTTCCCAAACGGGCATCAGAGGCTATACTTCTGGTTGATGGTAGATGGTGATGGATTGTCCCGAGTGGTATACTGAGGGTGACAGTGTGGACAGGGAAGGAGAAGCCGTTGGATGTGATTCGCTGTTTCAGTTATGTTTTAGGGAGCAATGAACCTGGCAACCTTATCTATTCTTGATGACATATGACTTCTGTCCCATTCTAGGTGGTTGGCTCTTAATGAGCAATGCTTGTGGCCTTGTGATGTCAGCACGTGCCTGTTATGTGGTCACTCTGTGAATGTTTTTGTGATGTTCCTTGTTTGTTCTAGTTGTATGATTATGTACTTGAATGCTCTGACCTTAGCTAGTAGCTAAAGGGCTCCATTGCATTTCATACGATAGGTAAGTTAATTTTCTATATTTAGTATGTGAGGAGCAGTGATATTGGACTGTCTTCCCTCTGCCACCTAGTATCCTGTTCCATCAGTAATAATTGAGGCCTGCCCGGTGAATGATATGAAGGCAGGCAGCTTTCTGCTGCTGTAAACCCCTTACTTTAACAGAAAAGGTTAAAAGGTCACTTTTTTTCTGCTCAGTAAATGAGCAATTTGTGCCTTGTGGATGGCAATCGTTGCACAGAAACCAAGGGATTAGTCACGTGGAGTACCTCATGAATACATGCAAACTGCTTGGGATTCCACTGCAGGGGTTCAGCATCCAACACATCAGGGTCAGGCCCAAAGCTCTTTAAATATTTAAATCTCATTGATCTAAACAAATTAAAGCCACCAATTCTGTCTAATTTAATTAGACCTCCTAGTTTCCCATGGCCAAGTGGAACTGGAAGACTGACTCACCAGGTATTACCACAACACACAAAGGATCAAAGTTTACACAACAGTTACTTTTTGCCAGTTTCATCCAATTAAGGGATGATTGCTTCACAACAACCCAATCAAATGAAGAAAGTGCTGGGATCAAAGGTTGCCTATTAATACCATTACCCCCCTGTAGGTTGTATTACATTCCAGAGCTGATAATTTGCCCAACAAAGCCTTGGATCTAACAGGGGAGCGACAGTAATCAATTGTCTAACATGTTTCCTTCTCTCTCTCTCTCTCTGATCATTGCTCCTGCACTTGGCTGTCTGTAAATCCCCCACCCCACATACATAGAATCCTGATGCAGCACAGATGGAGGCCATTCAGCCTATTATGCCTGTGCTGACTTTTTGAAACAGCTATCCAAATAGTCCCTTGCTGTTTCCCCATAGCCCTGTATTTTTTTTTCTTTTCAAGTATTTATCCAATTCCCCTTTGAGAATTATTGAAGCTGCTTCCGCCACCCTTTCAGGCAGCATGCTCCAGATCATAACATGCACTGTGTAAAACAAAAGTTGCCTCATGTCACATCTGGTTCTTTTGCCAATCACCTTAAATCTGTAAATTGTTTCAAAAGGAAATTGGATGAGCACTTGAAGCAAATAAACTTGCAGGGTGATGGGGATCGAGCGTGGGACTCACTGCTTTTAGGAGAGTTGCATAACTGATATCAGGTCTACTGTATCAATAATTGTCCCGGCCATTGAACCGCACTTAACCAGTTGCATCATCTCATCCACCTCTCCCATGCCATTCCATCCTCATCCCTCCCATCACCACTTCAGTCTCTCTCTATAATATGTTTTATTTTGTCTCTCTCCAGATTGCATTTTGCCTCAGTCTCTCTCAATTTTCTGTGATACTGATTATATTTTACCTTAGTCTTTCTCTATTTTTCTTTTAAGTTTTGCGATGTCAAACATCTCTTTAATACCAATTTGCCTTCAAATCTTTCTAGTACCAATCACCATACTCTGCTCCCTGCATGCAATTACCAAAGAAGTGTCTTCCCCATTCACCAGGTGCCTCTTATTGAATCGATCAAAACACTGTCACTCAACACATGTTGCAGTTTAATGTTATAATATCTAATCAACCAACTGTCAGCCCACAGGCACAAAACTTCACGAGACCTAACAAAACACTCCACAAGCCAAGACCTACAAACGCAGCAGTTGTCCTATTTTTAAATTCGGTCTCCCTCTGCAATCCCTATATTACATTGACGATATTTAACCTCAGTCTCTCTATTTGATATTACACTGATTAAATCTGAACTCAGCCTCTCAATTTTATATTGTCTTCAGAGTGCGTACTAAACTCTCCTCTCACTGTTGGTGTCACCTCCCTCGCAGTGAAAAATGGGGTTGATAAACTGAGTGCTGAATGCTGGCTCTGCCCACCAATTCAACCACTGACCAATCAGAAAAGTGTGGACAGATCGAAACTGTGTGAAGATACCATACTTCCTATCACGCTGTCTGCACCCTCATCGCCTGTAAATCCTTCATCCCCCTTACCTTTTCCCCACACTTGCTGTCAGCACCTTTACTGTTTGGACCAAAGGTGCATAGCACAATCTTGAAATCTGACTCATTCTTTCCTGGGATCCAACAACAGTGATTTTGTTTTTTATTCATTCAGTGGATGTGGGCGTCACTGGCAAGGCCAGAATTTATTGCCCATCCCTAATTGCCCTTGAGAAGGTGGTGGTGAGCTGCCTTCTTGAACCGCTGCAGTCCATGTAGTGCAGCTACAACCACAGTGCTGTTGGGAAGGGAGTTCCAGATTTTGACCCAGCGACAGTGAAGGTACGGCAATATAGTTCCAAGTCAGGATGGTGTGTGACTTGGAGGGGAACTTGCAGGTGATTGTGTTCCCATGCATCTGTTGCCCTTGTCCTTCTAGGTGGTAGAGGTCGCGGGTTTTGGAAAGTGCTGTCGAAGGAGCCTTGGTGCGTTACTGCAGTGCATCTTGTATGTAGTACACCTGTCATGAGGTGGTTTGGTTGACATCCTTCCATCTACAGAAGATGATGGACACGCAACGAACAATCTATTTAGGTGGGGTGTCTTTTCTTGGTTCACCTTTGCTAATGGCTGTGAAGGCCAATCATTGAGAGGCAGGTTCTGCCTCAAGTGCCACATTTGAAGTTGCCAAGTGATGCTGAGAGTTGTTGTTTTCGACATTGGCACCTGTTGCCAAGCTGCTGTAGCAACTGGTCATTGTGGTAGTGCATGCCCGTCCACAGGATGTGTTGCCATTTCCCTCTCTCACCAGCTCGTGACTCCCAGGTGCAATAGTCGACATTTAGAGCCTTCATGTCACCCTTGTAAACATCCTTGAAGCAGAAATTTGGGGGCCCCACTGGTCCCCTGGCCCCGGCTACCTCACCTTACACCATGCGACTGTCTTCCATCCTGTGGACATGTATGATCCACCAAAGCTGCCTTTGTTTGATGAGTGTGAACACACTTGGGAGCTCTGCCTTCGAGAGGACTGTCGCATCAGTGATTCTGTCCTACCAGGATATACCCATAATGCGCCGCAGACAGTGAAGATGGAAATTACTGAGCTTCTTTTCCTGGTAGCTGTAAGTCACCCATGTTTCACAGCCATATTGCAAGGTGCTCAGAATACAGGCCTTATAAACCATCAGCTTGGTCCTAAGGGTCAGCTTGGTGTTATCCCATGCGTGTTTTGCGAGTTGGCCAAAGGTAGTAGCTGCTTTCCCTTTGCGTGTATGAAGCTCTGCATCAAGGGACTGATTGTCTGTCACTGTGGACCCAAGATAGCAGAATTTGCTAACCACTTCCAGTGGTTGGTTATTTAGCATGATCAGGGGCAGAGATGCAACACCTTGTCTTATGACTGCAGTTTTCTTAATAGTCAAGGAGAACAAATTACAGGCATGGAAGAGACAGTCCATGAATCTATGGAGCTGAGTTTCCGTGTGAGTGACGAGCACAGCGTCATCAACGTAGAGGAGTTCTCTGATCAGGACACGATGTGTTTTTGTCTTTGCTTTTAGCTTTGATAGATTGTAGAGCTGCTGTCTGACCTCTTGTGCAAGTAGACTCCTTCCATACCTGCAGGGAAGGCAAAGGTCAGGAGCATGGAGAAGAAGATGCCAAACAGAGTGGGGGCTTGGACACCACTCTGTTTCACGCCAAAACTGTTGGAAATGGAGCCATGAAACTGTACAGTGCAGTGCATGTTGTCATGGAAGGAGCGGATGAGACTGAGGAGTTCAGAGAATCACAGAATAATATAGTGCAGACGAGGCCCTTCGGCCCATCGAGTCTGCACCGATGCATTAAAACACCTGACCTGTCTACCTAATCCCATTTGCCAGCACTAGGCCCATAGCCTTGAATGTTATGATGTGCCAAGTGCTCATCCAGGTACTTTTTAAAGGATGTGAGGCAACCTGCCTCTACCACCCTCCCAGGCAGGGCATTCCAGACCATCACCACCCTCTGGGTAAAAAGGTTCTTCCTCAAATCCCCCTTAAACCTCCCGCCCCTCACCTTAAACTTGTGACCCCTCGTAACTGACCCTTCAACTAAGGGGAACAGCTGCTCCCTATCCACCCTGTCCATGCCCCTCATAATCTTGTACATCTCGATCAGGTCACCCCTCAGTCTTCTCTGCTCCAGTGAAAACAACCCAAGCCTATCCAACCTCTCCTCATAGCTTAAATGTTCCATCCCAGGCAACATCCTGGTGAATTGCCTCTGCACCCCCTCCAATGCAATCACATCCTTCCTATAATGTGGCGACCAGAATTGCACACAGTACTCCAGCTGTGGCCTTACCAAAGTTCTGTACAACTCAAAAAACATGACCTCCCTGCTTTTGTAATCTATGCCTCGATTGATGAAGGCAAGTGTCCCATGTGCCTTTTTCACCACCCTATTAACCTGCCCTTCTGCCTTCAGAGATCTATGGACAAACGCGCCAAGGTCCCTTTGTTCCTCGGAACTTCCCAGTGTCAGGCCATTCATTGAATACTTCCGTGTCACATTACTCCTTCCAAAGTGTATCACCTCACACTTTTCAGCGTTAAATTCCATCTGCCACTTTTCTGCCCATTTGACCATCCTGTCTATATCTTCCTGTAACCTAAGACACTCCACCTCACTGTTAACCACTCGGCCAATCTTTGTGTCATCCGCGAACTTACTGATCCTACCCCCCACATAGTCATCTATGTCGTTTATATTAATGACAAACAATAGGGGACCCAGCACAGATCCCTGTGGTATGCCACTGGACACTGGCTTCCAGTCACTAAAACAGCCGTCTGTCACCACTCTCTGTCTCCTACAGCTAAGCCAATTTTGAATCCACCTTATCAAGTTAGCTTGTATCCCATGTGCATTTGCTTTCTTGATAAGTCTCCCATGTGGGACCTTGTCAAAGGCTTTGCTGAATTCCATGTAAACGACATCAACTGCACCACCCTCATCTACACACCTGGTCATATGCTCAAAATTCAATCAAATTTGTTCGGCATGACCTCCCTCTGACAAAGCTATGCTGACTGTTCCTAATCAAATTTTGCCTCTCCAAGTGGAGATAGATTCTCTCCTTCAGAATTTTCTCCAATAGTTTCCCTACCACTGACGTGAGACTCACTGGTCTGTAGTTCCCTGGCTTATATCTACAACCTTTCTTTAATAGTGGGACCACATTAGCTGTTCTGCAGTCCTCTGGCACCTCCCCCGTGGCCAGAGATGAATTAAAAATTATGGTCAGAGCCCCTGCAATCTCCACTCTCGCCTCTCCCAGCATCCTGGGACACAAATCGTCCGGACCTGGAGATTTGTCCACTTTTAAGCCTTCCAAAACCTCCAATACCTTGTCACTCCCTATGACAATTTGCTCAAGAACCTCACAGTCTCTCTCTCCAAGTTCCATATCTACATCCTCTTTCTCTTGGGTGAAGACAGATGTGAAGTATTCGTTCAACACCCTACCAATGTCCTTTGGCTCCACCCACAAATTTCCCCCTTGGTCCCGAATGGGTCCTACTCTTTCCCTGGTTATCCTCTTCCCATTGATATACTTATAGAATATCTTGGGATTTTCCCTACTTTTACCAGCCAGAGCTTTCTCATATCCCCTCTTTGCTCTCCTAATTGCTTTCTTGAGCTCCATCCTACACTTTCTGTACTCCACTAATGCTTCCATTGATTTGCTCTTGTATTTGCTGAAAGCCTCTCTTTTCCTTCTCATCGTACCCTGAATGTTTCTGGTCATCCATGGTTCTCTGGGCTTGTTACTCCTACCTAATACCCTAGAGGGAACATGTTGGGCCTGTACCCTCCCCATTTCCTTTTTGAATGCTCCCCACTGCTCTTCTGTAGATTTCCCGACAAGTAACTCTTTCCAGTCTACCTTGGCCAGATCCTGCCTTATTTTACTAAAATTCGCTCTCCCACAATCCAAAACCTTTTTTTGCAACTTGTCTATTTCTTTCTCCATAACAAGCTTAAATTGTACCATGTTGTGGTCGCTTTCACCAAAATGCACCCCCACCAACACATCAACCACCTGTCTGGCTTCATTCCCCAGAATTAGGTCCAGCACTGCACCCTCCCTTGTTGGATCCTCTACATAGAGCTAAAATGTTCTCCTGTATACATTTTAAGAACTCCACTCCATCTAAGCCCTTAACACGATGACTATCCCAATTAATGTTGGGAAAGTTGAAATGACCTAATATAATTACCCTATTATTTTTACACACCTCTGCAAATTGCGCACATATTTGCTCCTCAATTTGCCGCTGACTATCTGGGGGTCGATAATAAACACCTAGCAATTTGGCTATCCCTTTTTTATTCCTAAACTCTACCCATAAAGCTTCATTTGATGCCCCCTCCAAGATATCATCTCACCTTACTGCAGTAACTGACTCCTTAACTCACATTGCAATGCCCCCTCCTCTTTTACCCCCTCCTCTGTCTCGCCTGAAGATTCTATATCCCGGGATATTGAGCTGCCAATCCTGCCCCTCCCTCAACCATGTCTCCGTGATGGCTACTATATCACAATTCCACGTGTCAATCATTGCCCTTAACTCATCCGTTTTACCTGCAATACTCCTGGCAATAAAGTAGAGGCCTTCCATCCTGGTCTTTCTCCCTTGAAACTTACTTCCGCTATATTCCCTCTGACTTGTTTGCTTTCCTGTGTTTAGCTGTGTCCCTATTCTGCTGTGAGTCTGCGTTTCCTCCCCCTGCCAAATTAGTTTAAACTCCTCCCAACAGCACTAGCAAACCTGCCAGCAAGGATGTTAGTCCCCCTCTGGTTCAGATGTAGACCGTCCCGCTTGTACAGGTCCCACCTTCCCCAGAAACGGTCCCAGTGGTCCAGGAATCTAAAATCCTCCCTCCTGCACCAACTCTTAAGCCACACATTCATCTGTGCTATTCTCCTATTTCTATACTCGCTAGCACGTGCCACTGGAAGTAATCCAGAGATTACAACCCGAGAGGTCCTGCTTTTTAGTCTACTGCCTAACGCCCTGAATTCTTGATGCAAGACCTCATCACTCTTTCTACCTATGTCATTAGTACCAACATGTACCATGACCTCTGCCTTTTCACCCTCCCCCTTCAGGATGCCCTGCAGCTGTTCAGTGACATCCTGGACCCTGGCACCAGGGAGGCAACACACCATCCTGGAGTCACGTTGACGGCCACAGTAGCGCCTATCTGTTCCCCTGACTATAGAATCCCCTATTACTATTGCTCTTCCTCTTTTTCCCCCTTCCTGTGCAGACAGGCTGCTTGCGGTGCCAGAAGCTTGGCTCTGTCCATACTCCCTGGAGGAACCAGCCTCATCAGCCTCCAAAATGGAATACCGATTTGCAAGAGGGACCCCAGGGGACTCCTAAACTCCTGCCTGATTCTCTTGGACTGCCTGGTGGTCACCCATTCCCTTCCTTCCTCAAGTTCCTTCAGCTTGCGATATGACCACTTCTCTATACGTGCTATCCACAATGCTCTCAGACTCGCGGATGCTCCACAGTGTTTCCAGCAGCCGTTCCAGCTCTGAAACCCGAGCTTCCAGGAGCTGCAGCTGGACACACTTCCTGCACACATGCTGGTCCCGGAGACTGGAAATGTTCCCGGATTCCCACATGCAGCAAGAGGAGCAAACCACGTCTTCAGGCTCTCCTGCCGTGACTAAACCCTTTAAATTTAAAACTTTAGAAGGTTATAAATTTAAAAAAACAACTAAGTCTTGCTAAAACAATGGCTTACAATTCAATCCACTTTGAAAAATACCCACCAGGACTTACTCACCAGCCAGCTGTGCTCTTTGGAAACTCTCGGCTCCCCTCACTCGGAGGACAGGTAGGAAATTAAAGGAGCTGCTCGCTCCCTCCTCACCGAACTTCCTCACTCACCAAACTTCCACTTTAACACTAATGCAACCCAAGTTAGCACTCCAATGCAAACAAGGTCAGCACTAAGATGGCCCACTTTTATACTGACTGACTCTAGCCCCTGAAAACTGGTTTAAGCCAATTCTCTAATTAACAAGGTGCAGCGGCAAGCAGAGCCTCAGAGAACTCTGTTTAAAGCTGGTCTAAAACTCACTTTCTCCAACCCAAACAGCAACTGTTAAGTTAATCTGCGAAATAAAAGACAGACGAGACTTAAGATAAAATTAACCTTTAATTATCCTCAGTCACCAAACTTCAACTTTAACACTCTAATGCAACCCAAGTCAGCACTCCAGTGCAAACAAGTTTCGGCAGACAGCCAGATTTTTCCAAAATTTTGTAGAACCATACTCTGCTAATGGTGTTGAATGCCTTAGTTCTTTCTTTTGGGCCTCCTTATCTCGAGAGACAATGGATACGCGCCTGGAGGTGGTCAGTGGTTTGTGAAGCAGCGCCTGGAGTGGCTATAAAGGCCAATTCTGGAGTGACAGGCTCTTCCACAGGTGCTGCAGAGAAATTTGTTTGTTGGGGCTGTTGCACAGTTGGCTCTCCCCTTGCGCCTCTGTCTTTTTTCCTGCCAACTACTAAGTCTCTTCGACTCGCCACAATTTAGCCCTGTCTTTATGGCTGCCCGCCAGCTCTGGCGAATGCTGGCAACTGACTCCCACGACTTGTGATCAATGTCACACGATTTCATGTCGCGTTTGCAGACGTCTTTATAACGGAGACATGGACGGCCGGTGGGTCTGATACCAGTGGCGAGCTCGCTGTACAATGTGTCTTTGGGGATCCTGCCATCTTCCATGCGGCTCACATGGCCAAGCCATCTCAAGCGCCGCTGACTCAGTAGTGTGTATAAGCTGGGGATGTTGGCCGCTTCAAGGACTTCTGTGTTGGAGATATAGTCCTGCCACCTGATGCCAAGTATTCTCCGAAGGCAGCGAAGATGGAATGAATTGAGACGTCGCTCTTGGCTGGCATACGTTGTCCAGGCCTCGCTGCCGTAGAGCAAGGTACTGAGGACACAGGCCTGATACACTCGGACTTTTGTGTTCCGTGTCAGTGCGCCATTTTCCCACACTCTCTTGGCCAGTCTGAACATAGCAGTGGAAGCCTTACCCATGCGCTTGTTGATTTCTGCATCTAGAGACAGGTTACTGGTGATAGTTGAGCCTAGGTAGGTGAACTCTTGAACCACTTCCAGAGCGTGGTCGCCAATATTGATGGATGGAGCATTTCTGACATCCTGCCCCATGATGTTCGTTTTCTTGAGGCTGATGGTTAGGCCAAATTCATTGCAGGCAGACGCAAACCTGTCGATGAGACTCTGCAGGCATTCTTCAGTGTGAGATGTTAAAGCAGCATCGTCAGCAAAGAGGAGTTCTCTGATGAGGACTTTCCGTACTTTGGACTTCGCTCTTAGACGGGCAAGGTTGAACAACCTGCCCCCTGATCTTGTGTGGAGGAAAATTCCTTCTTCAGAGGATTTGAACGCATGTGAAAGCAGCAGGGAGAAGAAAATCCCAAAAAGTGTGGGTGCGAGAACACAGCCCTGTTTCACACCACTCAGGATAGGAAAGGGCTCTGATGAGGAGCCACCATGTTGAATTGTGCCTTTCATATTGTCATGGAATGAGGTGATGATACTTAGTAGCTTTGGTGGACATCCGATCTTTTCTAGTAGTCTGAAGAGACCACGTCTGCTGACGAGGTCAAAGGCTTTGGTGAGATCAATGAAAGCAATGTAGAGGGGCATCTGTTGTTCACGGCATTTCTCCTGTATCTGACGAAGGGAGAACAGCATGTCAATAGTCGATCTCTCTGCACGAAAGCCACACTGTGCCTCAGGGTAGACGCGCTCGGCCAGCTTCTGGAGCCTGTTCAGAGCGACTCGAGCAAAGACTTTCCCCACTATGCTGAGCAGGGAGATTCCACGGTAGTTGTTGCAGTCACCACGGTCACCTTTGTTTTTATAGAGGGTGATGATGTTGGCATCGCGCATGTCCTGGGGTACTGCTCCCTCGTCCCAGCACAGGCATAGCAGTTCATGTAGTGCTGAGAGTATAGCAGGCTTGGCACTCTTGATTATTTCAGGGGTAATGCTGTCAGGGGGATGCCTTAGTGAGATCTGTGAAACTAAGGTAAAGGGGTATATTCTGTTCACTGCACTTCTCTTGTAACTGGCGTATAGAGAAGATCATATCCACAGTAGATCTGCTGACATGGAAACTGCATCGTGCTTCTGGGTACACTCGGTCTGCAAGTAAATGGAGGCTTTTAAGTATGACCCTAGCAAAGGCCTTCCCCGTGATGCTAAGGAGTGAGATGCCCCTGTAGTTGTTGCAGTCTCATCTGTCGCCTTTGTTTTTGTATAGTGTGATGATTTTGGCATCATGCATCTCCTGCGGAACAAAGCCTACTTTCCAGCAGAGAAGGAGAGGGTCATAAAGGTGTGGCAATAGATGGGACTTCCTGTGCTTGAGCAATTTGGCTGGGATTCCATCCTTGCCGGGTGCCCTTCTGTTTGCTCGGCATTCTGTGGCCTTCTTGAGCTCCGGTGATGAGGCTTCATTATCTAACTCATCCATGACAGGAAGAGCGTCGGGCACAGGCTGGGAGATGTCCAACTCGCAGGAGTACAGCTCACAGTAGTGTTCAGCCCAACGGGACATCTGTTTACTTCTGTCTGTGAGTACTTCACCATCTGCCGACTTCAGGGGAGCAACTTTGGTGATGGTAGAGCCAAGCCCCCTCCTGATCCCTTCATACATCGCTCGCAGATTTCTTTTGTCACGTGCAGTTTGGATTTCTTGATATAAGCTGATCCAGTGTTTGTTTGTGTCATATTTCCCTCTCCTTTGCATGGCTGTCTTGCCTACTTTCAGGTCATGCAATGTCTTGGCTGTTGGGATTATCTTGTGCATCATATAGGCTTTGTATTCTGCATCAATGACAGATATCATCTCAGTTGAGTAGGTCTCAAACCAGGCTTTAGGGTGTCAAGAGGTGGGTTATTTGCCTCAGAATTCCCAGCCTCTGACCTGGTCTTGTAGCCACTGTGTTTATGTGGCTGCTCCAGTTTAGTTTCTGGTCAATGGTAAACCGCCAGGATGGGGGATTATAGAATTTATGGATTATAGAAGTGAGGTGAGAGTGACTGCCCTTGATATCAAGGCAGCATTTGACAGCATATAGCATCAAGGAGCACCAGTAAAACTGGAGTCAATTGGAATCAGGGGAAAACTCTCCAGTGGTTGGAGTCGTACCAAGTACAAAGGAAGATGGTTTGGTTGTTAGTGGTTAATCATCTCAGTCACAGGACATTGCTGTAACAACAGTTCCTCGTATGATCGAACATAGAACAAAGAACAGTACAGCACAGTACAGGCCCTTCGGCCCACGATGTTGTACCAAACCTTCAACCTACTCTAAGATCAAACTAACTGCCCACACTTCATTCTACTATCATCCATGTACCTATCCAAGAGTCACTTAAATGCCCCTAATGTATCTGCTTCTACTACCACCGCTGGCAGTGCATTCCACGTACCCACCACTCTGTGTAAAGAATCTACCTCTGACATCTCCCCGAAGGGGGAGGGTGAACAGCCAGTTGTCATTGTGCACATAGGCACCAATGATATAGGTAAAAAACGGGATGAGGTCCTACAAGCAGAGTTGAGGGAGTTAGGAGCCAAGTTAAAAAGTAGGACCTCAGAGGTAGTAATCTCAGGATTGCTACCAGTGCCACGTGATAGTCAGAGTAAAAATGAAAGAATAGTCAGGATGAATGCGTGGCTTGAGAGATGGTGCAGGAAGGAGGGGTTCAGATTTTTGGGACATTGGGACCGGTTCTGGGGGAGGTGGGACTATTACAAATTGGACGGTCTACACCTGGGCCGGACTGGAACCAATGTCCTTGGGAGTGCTTTTGCTAATGCTGTTGGGGAGGGTTTAAACTAATGTGGCAGGGGGGTGGGAACCAAATGAGGAGGTCAGTGGACAGTAAGGAGATAGTAACAAAAGCCTGTAAGGAACTAGATAATGAAGTCAGCGTGACTAAGGGGAAGAGTAGGCAGGGAGCAGATGATGAACGCAAAGGGAGTGGTGGTCTGAGGTGCATTTGTTTTAATGCAAGAAGTGTAGTAGGTAAGGCAGATGAACTTGGGGCTTGGATTAGTACCTGGGAGTATGATGTTATTGCTATTACTGAGACTTGGTTGAGGGAAGGGCATGATTGGCAACTAAATATCCCAGGATATCGATGCTTCAGGCGGGATAGAGAGGGAGGTAAAAGGGGTGGAGGAGTTGCATTACTGGTCAAAGAGGATGTTACAGCTGTGCTGAAGGAGGGCACTATGGAGGACTCGAGCAGTGAGGCAATATGGGCAGAACTCAGAAATAGGAAGTGTGCGGTAACAATGTTGGGGCTGTACTACAGGCCTCCCAACAGCGAGCGTGAGATAGAGGTACAAATATGTAAACAGATTATGGAAAGATGTCGGAGCAACAGGGTGGTGGTGATAGGAGATTTTAATTTTCCCAACAGTGACTGGGATTCACTTACTGTTAGAGGTCCAGATGGAGCAGAATTTGTCAGGAGCATCCAGGAGGGTTTTCTAGAGCAGTATGTAAATAGTCCAACTCGGGAAGGGGCCATACTGGACCTGGTATTGGGGAATGAGCCCGGCCAGGTGGTTGAAGTTTCAGTGGGGGACTACTTTGGGAATAGTGATCACAATTCCGTAAGCTTTAAAATACTCATGGACAGAGACGAGAGTGGTCCTAAAGGAAGAGTGCTAAATTGGGGGAAGGCCAACTATACCACAATTCGGCAGGAGCTGGGGAATGTAGATTGGGAGCAGCTGTTTGAAGGTAAATCCACATGTGATATGTGGGAGGCTTTTAAAGAGAGGTTGGTTAGCGTGCAGGAGAGACATGTTCCTGTGAAAATGAGGGATGGAAATGGCAAGATTAGGGAACCTTGCAAACAAGTGTATAGATAGTGGTGTAGTGAGAGGGAGTGAGCAACTGCAGCACAGAACCGCACCGCACAGCACAGCACAGGCTCTGCATTCACTGCCTCAAGCTCCTGATCTCTTCATTCAATGATTGGCTAAACTTTTTCCCATTCGGCAGCCATCCACTGATCATCCACTGATGCTGCACATTCACACTGGGCACGGGATCCCAGATCAAACACCGCTAATCCCATCCTGTTCCCCATGGGATCCCAGATCAAACACCGCTAATCTCATCCTGTTCCCCACAGGAATAGTGGTAGTATCGTAGTGTCCTAGGCCCAACCATCTTCAGCTGCTTCATCAATGACCTTCCCTCCTTCATAACATCAGAAGTGATTGCACAATGTTCACCGTTCGCGACTCCTCAGATACTGAAGTAGCCCATGTCCAGATGTAGCAAGACCTGGACAACATTCAGGCTTGGGCTGATAAGTGGAAAGTAACATTAGCGCCACACAAGTGCCAGGCAATGACCATCTCCAACAAGAGAGAATCTAACCATCTCCCCTTGACATACAATGGCTGAATCCCCCACTATTAACATCCTGGGGGGGGTTACCATTGACCAGAAACTGAACTGGAGCAGACACATAAATACTGTGGCTGCAAGACTAGGTCAGAGGCTGGGAAGTCTGAGGCAAATAATCCACCTCTTGATACCTTAAAGCCTGGTTTGAGACTTATTCAGTGAGTAACTCACCTTCTGCCTCCTCAATATCTGGCCACCATTTATAAGACACAAGTCAGGAGTGTGATGGAATATTCTCCACTTGCCTGGATGTGTACAGCTCCAGCAACACTCAAAGCTCGACACCATCCAGGACAAAGCAGTCCACTTGATTGGTACCCCATCCACCACCTTCAACATTCACTCCCTCCAACACTGATGCACAGTGGCAGCAGTGTGTACCATCTGCAAGATGCACTGCAGCAACTCACCAAGGCTCCTTTGATCGCACCTTCCAAACCCGCAACCTCAACCACCCAGAAGAACAAGGGCAGCAGATGCATTGGAAGACCACCACCTGCAAGTTCCTCTCCAAGTGCCACACTATCCTGGCTTGGAACTATATCACCAGTCCTTCACTGTTGCTGGGACAAAATCCTGAAACTGCCTTCCTAAAAGCACTGTTGGTGCACTGGTGCTGCTGGAAGGCACAGAGAGTGAAGAAGGGAGTTTGGTAAGTGAGGCGGTTTTAAGGGTTAATCTCTCTAAAGACTAGTTTTTGTTTTGTTAACATTTAGCAATTAACTGAAATTACTGTTCAAGTTAAGAGGCAAGTTTTTTTGTTCATTCATGGGATGTGGGTGCACTGGCTTCATATTTATCGCCTATCCCTAATTGCCCTCGAGAAAGTGGTGAGCCAAAGTTAAGTTTCTTACAATTTTAAACAGGGGTATACAAGCTCTCTCAGAGCTAGTGCTAGTTAATTAGGTAGCTATCTTAAACTGGTTTCTGAGCTCGAGCAAGGCTGGTGCATCATTGTTTTCAGAGAGTATAAATTCAGGGGACTCTGCTGCTTGTCTGCATTGTCGTCACACAGAGTGTGAAGAAGGGAGTTTGGTAAGTGAGGGAGTTCAGTAAGGAGAGGAACTATAAATTAATAAAAGAGAAAATAAAGTTAATTAAATTAACACAGTAAAAATGGTGGGACAGGTGATGTGTTGCAGCTACAATATGTGGGAGCTCCTGGATGCCACGGCAATCCATGGCAACCACGTCTGTGGCTTGAGGAGCTTCGGCTCAGAGTCATTGAGCTGGAGGCCGAGCTGCAGACACTGTGATGTATCAGGGAGGGGAAAAGTTACCTGGACGCTTTGTTCCAGAAGCAGTCACACCGCTTAGGATAAGGTCATCTGTTTTGATCAGTGGTGTGGGACGGTGGGGTGTGACTGCGAGTCAGGCAGGTAAGGGGATTGAGAAGGTGGGAGTGGAGGAGCCTGTAATTGAGCAGCAAGTTTGAGGTTCTTGTAGCTTGTATGGACAAGAGCGAGGACTGTTGTGTGGATGAGCAGACTGACCATAGCACCATGGTACAGGAAGCCGTTCAAGTGGGAGTGGCAAGAAGGGAAGTAGTGGTAGTAGGGGACAGTATAGTGAGGGGGGATTGACACTGTTTTCTGCCGGCAAAGAGCGAGAGTCCAGAAGGCTGTGTTGGCTGCCTGGTGCCAGGGTTCGGGACATCTGCTCAGGGCTGGAGAGGAGCTTACAGAGGGGAGGGGGAGGATCCAGTCGTCATGATCCATGTAGGTATCAATGACATCGGGCAAGGAAAGAGGTTCTGCATAGTCAGTATGAGGAGCTAGGCACCAAATTAAGAAGCAGCATCTGCAAATTGGAGTAGGGCAAATAAGATGAGAAAAATGAATGCGTGGCTCAAAGACTGGTGTGGTAGAAATGGGTTCCGGTTTGTGGGACAGTGGCACCATTATTGGTGAAAGTGGGGGCTGTACCGTTAGGATACCTGAACCATGCTGGGACCAGTTTTCTAGCGAGCCGCATAACTGGGGAAGTAGAGAGGGTTTTAAACTAAATAGTGGGGGCAAGGGATCAAATTTAGGAAGATGTTGCATATCAAAGAGTAGAGACAAGGCAAGAGAGAAAGGTATTAATATGGGAAACGATAAACAGACCGAGACAGTAAAGAACAGTGAGTACAAATCTAAGAGTAAATCAGGAGACAAGGCTTGAGGTTACAAAAATAATAAAAGGACAAAACTAAAGGCTCTGTATCTGAATGCGCGTAGAATTTGAAACAAAACAGATGAACTGATCGCGCAAATAGAAATAAATAAGTACGATCTGATAGCCATTACAGAGACATGGCTGCAGGATGACAGATTGGAACCTGAATATTGAAGGGTGCATGACATTTAGGAAGGACAGGAAGCTAGGAAAAGGTGGAGGGGTCTCTATTAATGAATGTTGGTATTAGCACAATAGAGAGGGATCACCTAAGTTCAGGAAACCAGGATGTCGAAGCTGTTCGGTTCGAGATAAGAAATGATAATGGCAAGAAGTCATTGTGGAAGTGGTGTATAGGCCACCAAACAGTAACCACACGATAGGACGGAGTAGAAAGGAAGAAATAATGGGGGCTTGTCACAAAGGTATGGCGATAATTATGGGGGATTTTAATTTCGGGGGAGGCAGTGGCGTAGCGGTATTGTCACTGGACTAGTAACCCAAAGACCCAGGGTATTGCTCTGGGGACATGGGTTCGAATCCCACCACAGCAGAAGGTGGAATTTGAATTCAATTAATAAATCTGGAATTTAAAGCTAGTCTAATGATGGCCATGAAACCATTGTCGATTTATTGTAAAAACCCATCTGGTTTACTAATGTCCTTTAGGGAAGGAAATCTGCTGTCCTTACCTAGTCTGTCCTACATGTTTCTCCAGATCCACAATAATGTGGTTGATTCTTACATGCCCGCTGAAATGGACTAACAAGCCATTCAGTTGTATCTAACTGCTACAAAGTCAATAAAAAAGAATAAAACCGGACGGACCACCCGGCAACGACCTAGGCACCGGAAACGACAATGGCAAACCCAGCCCTGTCGACGTTGCAAAGTCCTCCTTACTAACATCTGGGGGCTTGTGCCAAAGTTGGGAGAGCTGTCCCACAGACTAGTCAAGCAACAGCCTGACATAGTCATACTCACGGAATCAGACCTTTCAGACAATGTCCCAGACACTGTAATGATTATCCCTGGTATGTCCTGTCCCACCGGCAGAACAGACCCAGCAGAGGTGGCGGCACAGTGGTATACAGTAGGGAGGGAGTTGCCCTGGGAGTCCTCAACATCGACCACGGACCCCATGAAATCTCACGGCATCAGGTCAAACATGGACAAGGAAATCTCCTGCTGATTACCACCTACCGCCCTCCCTCAGCTGATGAATCAGTACTCCTCCATGTTGAACAGCACTTGGAGGAAGCACTGAGGATGGCAAGGGCACAGAAAGTACTCTGGGTGGGGGACTTCAATGTCCATCACTGCTGACCGAGCTGGCCAAATCCTAAAGGACATAGCTGCAAGACTGGGTGGTGAGGGAACCAACAAGAGGGGAAAACATACTTGACCTCGTCCTCACCAATCTGCCTGCTACAGATGCATCTGTCCATGACAGTATTGGTAGGAGTGATCACTGCACGTTTCTTGTGGAGACAAAGTGCGCCTTCACATTGAGGATACCCTCCATTGCGTTGTTTAGCACTACCACCGTGCTAAATGGGATAGATTTCGAACAGATCTAGCAACTCAAAACTGGGCATCCATAAGGCGCTGTGGGCCATCATCAGCAGCAGAATTGTCCTCAACCACAATCTGTAACCTCACGGCCCGGCATATCCCCCACTCTACCATTACCATCAAGCCAGGAGACCAACCCTGGTTCAATGAAGAGTGCAGGAGGGCATGCCAGCAGCAGCACCAGGCATACCTCAAAATGAGGGGTTAGCCTGGTGTAGCTCCAACCCAGGACTACTTGCATGGCAAACAGTGTAATCAGTATGCAATTGCAGAGCAAAGCGATCCCACAACCAACAGATCAGATCTAAGCTCTGCAGTCCTGCCACATAAAATCATGAATGGTGGTGGATAATTAAACAAGCAATTGGAGGAGGTGGCTCCACAAATATCCCCATCCTCAATGATGGGGGAGCCAAACACATCAGTGCAAAAGATAAAGCTGAAGCATTTGCAACAATCTTTGGCCAGAAGAGCCGTCTGGATGATCCATCTCAGACTCCTGCTGAGGTTCCCAGCATCACAGATGCCAGTCTTCAGCCAATTCAATTCACTCTACTTGCTATCAAGAAACAACTAAAGGCACTAAATACTGCAAAGGCTATGGGCCCTGACAGCATTCCGGTAATGGTACTGAAGACCTGTGCTCCAGAACGTGCCATGCCCTTAGCCAAGCTGTTCTAGTACAGCTACAACACTGGCATCTACCTGGCAATCTGGAAAATTGCCCAGATATGTCCTATACACAAAAAGCAAGACAAATCCAACCCGGCCAATTACCGCCCCATAAGTCTGTTCTCGATCATCACTAAAGTGATGGAAGGTATCATTGACAGTGCTATCGAGCAAAACTTGCTTAGCAATAACCTGCTCAGTGATGCTCAGTTTGGGTTCTGCCAGGGCCACTCAGCTCCTGACTTCATTACAGACTTGGTTCAAACATGGACAAAAGAGCTGAACTCAAGGGGTCAGGTGAGAGTGACTGCCCTTGACATCAAGGCAGCATTTGACCGAGTCTGGAAAACGCTCCATTGGTTGGAGTCATACCAAATGCAAAGGAAGATGGATGTGGTTGTTGGAGGTCAATTATCTGAGCTCCAGGACATCACTGCAGGAGTTCCTCAGGGTAGTGATCTAGGCCCAACCATCTTCAGCTGCCTCATCAATGACTTTCCTTCAGTTAGAAGGTCAGAAGTGGGGATATTCGCTGATGATTGCACAATGTTCAGCACCATTCGTGACTCCTCAGTTACTGAAGCAGTCCATGTAGAAATGCAGCAAGACCTGGACAATATCCAGGCTTGGTCTGATAAGTGGCAAATAGCATTCGCGCCAGGCAATGACCATCTCCAACAAGAGAGAATCTAACCATCTCCCCTTGACATTCAATGGCATTACCATCACTGAATCCCCAACTATCAACATCCTAGGGGCTACCATTGACCAGAACTGAACTGGAGTAGTCATATAAATACCGTGGCTACAAGAGCAGGTCAGAGGCTCGGAATCCTGTGGTGAGTAACTCACATCCTGATTCCCCAAAACCTGTCCACCATCTACAAGGCACAAGTCAGGAGAGTAATGGAATACTCTCCACTTGCCTGGATGGATGCAGCTCCAACAACACTCAAGAAGCTCGACACCATCCAGGACAAAGCAGCCCACTGATTGGCACCCCAGCCACAAACATTCACTCCCTCCACCACCGACGCACAGTGGCAGTAGTGTGTACCATCTACAAGATGCACTGCAGCAACGCACCAAGGCTCCTTAAACAGTATCTTCCAAACCCTCTACCAACTAGAAGGACAAGGGCAGCAAATGCATGGGAACACCAGCACCTGCAAGTTTCCCTCCAAGTCACACAACATCCTGACTTGGAATTATATTGCTGTTCCTTCACTGTCGCTGGTGTCAAAATCCTGGAACTCCCTTCCTAAGAGCATTGTGAGTGTACCTACCTCACATGGACTGCAGCGGTTCAAGAAGGTAGCTCACCATTACCTTCGCAAGGACAATTAGGGCAATAAATGCTGGCCAAGCCAGCGACACCCACATCCATGAATGAATAAAAAAAAAGATACATTCCAACGAGAAAGAAAAATTCCAAGGGAAGGACTCACCATCCGTGGTTATCTAAAAACGTTAGCAAATAATTGCGCAAAGATGGGAGGCAGGTCAGAAGATTGAACAGAATATAAAAAGCGGCAAAGAACGACTAAAAGATTAATAAGGAGGGAAAAATTAGAGTACGAGAGAAAGCTGGCTAGAAATATAAAGACAGATATTAGGAGTTTCTATAGATATTTTAAAAAAAAGTTAACAAAGTCAGCGTTGCTCCTATAGAAAGTGAGGCGGGGAATTAATAAGGGAAAATAAGGAGATGACAAATGAATTGAACAGATAATTTTGCATCGGTCTTCACCATAGAGGATACAAGTAACATCCCAGAATTAGCTGTAAATCAGGAAATGGAAGGGAGGGAGGAACTCAAGAAAATTACAATCACCAGGGAAGTGCCGCGGAGCAAATTATTGGAACTGCGGGCTGACAAGTCCCCAGGTTCTGATGGACTTCATCCTCAGGTCTTAAAAGGAGTGTCGAGTGAGATAATTGATGCATTGGTTTTAGTTTTCCAAAATGCCCTAGTATCAGGGAAGGTTCTCTTAGATTGGAAAATAGCCAATGCTACTCATTTATTCAAAAAGGGAGGGAGACAGAAAGCAGGAAACTACAGGCCAGTTAGCTTAATATCTGTCTTAGGGAAAATGTTAGAAGCTATTATGAAAGACGTTATAGCAAGGCATTTAGAAAAAAGTCAAGATAATCAGGCAGAATCAACATGGTTTTGTGAGAAGGAAATCATGTTTCACCAATTTATTGGAGTTCTTTGAAGAAGGTGCTGTGGATAAAGGGGAACCGGTGGATATACTGTACATAGAGTTCCAGAAGGCATTTGATAAGGTGCCACATCAAATGTTATTGCAGAAAATAAAAGCTAATTGTGTAGATGGTAACATTTTGACATGGATAGAAGATTGACTAGCTAGCAGGAAATGGAAAGTAGGCATAAATAGGTAATTTTCTGGTTGACAAGATGTAACGAGCGGTGTGCCACAGGGATCAATTGCTGGGGCCTCAACATTTTACAATTTATATAAATGATTTAGATGAATGCACCGAAGGTATGGTTGCTAAATTTGCTGATGACACAAAAATAAGTAGGAAAGTAACTTGTGAAGAGGACATAAGGAGGCTACAAAGGGATATGGCTAGGTTAAGTGAGCGGGCAAAGATCTGGCAAATGGAGTATCGTGTGGGAAAGTGTGAAATTGTCCATTTTGGCAGGAAGAATAAAGAAGCATATTATCTAAATGGTGAGAGTTGCAGAGCTCTGAGATGCAGTGGGATCTGGGTGTCCTAGTGCATGAATCACAAAAGGTTAGTATGCAGGTACAGCAAGTAATTAGAAAAGCTAATAGAATGTTATCTTTTATTGCGAGGGGAATTGAATACACAAGTAGGGAGGTTAGGCTTCAGCTATACAGAGCGTTGGTAAGACCACATCTGGAGTACTGTGTACAGTATTGGTCTCCTTATTGAAGGAAGGATGTAAATGCATTGGAAGCAGTTCACAGAAGGTTCCTGGATGAATACCTGGACTGAGGGGGTTGTCTTATGAGGAAAGGTTGGACAGGCTAGGCTTGTATCCACTGGAATTTAGAAGAGTAAGAGGCAACTTGATTGAAACATAAGATTCTGAGGGGTTGTGACAGGGTGGATGTGGAAAGGATGTTTCCCCTTGTGGGAGAATCTAGAACTAGAGGTCACTGCTTAAAAATAAGGGGTTGCCCATTTAAGACAGAGATGAGGAGAAATTTTTCCTCGCAGAGGGTTGTGAGTCTTTGAATTAGAATTAGAACATTACAGCGCAGTCCAGGCCCTTCGGCCCTTGTTGTTGCGCCAACCTGTGAAACCATCTGACCTACACTATTCCATTTTCATGGCCTCAAAAGGCAGTGGAAGCAGAGTCTTTCAATATTTTTAAGGCAGAGGTCGATAGATTCTTGACAAGCAAGGGGGTAAAAGGTTATTGGGGGTAAGCGGGAATGTGGAGTTGAGATTACAATCAGATCAGCCATGATATTATTGAATGGCGGAGCAGGTTCGAGGGACCAAGTGGCCCACTCCTGCTCCTAATTTGGATGTTCGTATGTTTTGTATGTACCTGCACATGGTCTGCAGCAGTTCAAGAAGGCAGCTCACCACCATCTTTTAAAGGGCAATTAGGAATGGGCAACAAATTCTGTCCTTGCCAGCGATGCCCACATCCCATGAAAGAATATTTTTTTAAAAAGCCACAGCCGACACTTAGATACATTGGATCAGGTAAGGATGGCGAATTTCCTTCCCTTTCTGACATTAGTGAACTAAATGGGTGTTTGTGACCATCGGTAGTTCTATGTTCACAATTCCTGAGACTAGCTTTTTATTCCAGATTTATTTATTAAACTGTCATGGTGGAATTTAAGCTCATGGTTCTCGATCATTTGTCCAGACCTCTGGATTACTATTCCAATTCATAACCTTAATGCTACCATTCCCAATACAGAGCTACATACAGGCTGTTCACACCCAAACTTGGCATGGCCTGATCATTATTTCCTGATTTGCCTTGTGTCTCCAGCTGTCACTGGTGTCCTGAATTAAAGAGCTTCACGTCAGTGCTTTCCTTCTCCTAGCCTGGCGGAGGATAGTGATGGAAGACACACTGTCAGTAAGGACAGGCTCCATGGGCCAGCTAATCTTTGCCTGCTTTTCACTTTTGAACATTAAGTGTAGACCAAAGCTTGTAGCTTAGCAACGGAGACGGAAGTTGGTGCAAATGATTTCATTCGACAGAGTTCTTTCCCACTCATGGTTCCATCTGTTGGGAGATTTGCCATGAGACTATACAATATAAACTGTTCCCTCACTGCCAATATGGCCCATTCTTCAACATTTTTTCCAGGTTCTGTTTGCAAAGATGTGATTTGCAATTGGTTAGTTGTGACACAGCATAAAACTACAGAGCAAGTAAGAAACAAGGCACCTTCAGTGAGTAAAGGCAGAGCCTAGAATATTCGTGAGAGGGTGAATCAGCCAGGGTTCCTGCTCCTGATCACTGTCCAGTGACCCCTGGGTTCGAGAGAGAGGGGAAATCAGCCAGGGTTCCTGCTCCTGATCACTGTTCAGTGACCCCTGGGTTCGAGAGAGAGGGGAAATCAGCCAGCGTTCCTGCTCCTGATCACTGTCCAGTGACCCCTGGGTTAGAGAGAGAGGAAATCAGCCAGGGTTCCTGCTCCTGTTCACTGTCCAGTGACTCCTGGGTTAGAGAGAGGGAGAGGGGGAAAACCAGCCAGGGTTCCTGCTCCTGATCACTGTCCAGTGACCCCTGGGTTAGAGAGAGAGGAAATCAGCCAGCGTTCCTGCTCCTGATCACTGTCCAGTGACTCCTGGGTTAGGGAGAGGGGGAAAACCAGCCAGGGTTCCTGCTCCTGATCACTGTCCAGTGACCCCTGGGTTAGAGAGAGCGAGAGGGGGAAAACCAGCCAGGGTTCCTGCTCCTGATCACTGTCCAGTGACCCCATGTCAGAAACATAGAAAATAGGAGCAGGAGTAGGCCATTTGGCCCTTCGAGCCTGCTGCGCCATTCATTATGATCATGGCTGATTATCCAACTCAGTAACCTGTTCCCGCTTTCCCCCCATATCCTTTGATCCCTTTCGCCCCAAGAGCAAGATCTAACTCCTCCTTGAAAACATACAATGTTTTGGCCTCAACTGCTTTCTGTGGTCAGGGGAGGCGGTGGTGTACTGGTATTGTCACTGGACTAGTAACCCAGATATTGCTCTGGGGACATGGGTTCGAATCCCACCACAGCAGAAGGTGGAATTTGAATTCAATTAATAAAAAAAAAATCTGGAATTTAAAGCTAGTCTAATGATGGCCATGAAACCATTGTCGATTGTTGTAACAACCCATCTGGTTCACTAATGTCCTTTAGGGAAGGAAATCTGCTGTCCTTACCTGGTCTAGCCTACATGTGAGTCCAGATCCACAGCAATGTGGTTGACTCTTACATGCCCTTGAAATGGCCTTGCAAGACACTCAGTTCAAGGGCAATTCGGGATGGGCAATAAATGCTGGCCTGGCCTGCGACGCCCACATCCCATGAAAGAATTTTTAAAAATTCCACAGGCTCACTGCTCTCTGGGTGAAGTAATTTCTCCTAATCTCAGTCCTAAAAGGTTTACCCCATATCCTTAGACTATGACCCCTGGTTCTGGACTCCCCCACCATCAGGAACATCCTTCCTGCATCTGCCCTGTCAAGTCCTGTTAGAATTTTAGAAGTTTCATTGAGATCTCCCCTCACTCTTCTGAACTCCAGCGAATATAATCCTAACCAACTCAATCTCTCCTCATAAGTCAGTCCCGCCATCCCAGGAATCAGTCTGGTTAACCTTCGCTGCACTCCCTCTACAGCAAGAACATCCTTCCTCAGATAAAGGAGACCAAAACTGCACATAATATTCCAGGTGTTGCCTCACTGAGGCCCTGTATAATTGCAGCAAGACATCCCTGCTCCTGTACTCGAATCCTCTCGCTATGAAGGCCAACATACATTTGCCTTTTGTACCGCCTGTTGCACCTGCATGCTTACCTTCAGTGACTGGTGTACAAGAACACCCAGGTCTCGTTGCATATTCCCCTCTCTCAGTTTATAGCCCTTCAGATAATATGCCTTCCTGATTTTGCTACCAAAGTGGATAACCTCACATTTATCCACATTAAACTGCATCTGTCATGTATTTGCCCACTCACTCAACCTGTCCAAATCACACTGGAGCTTCTCTGCATCCTCCTCACAGCTCACACTGCCACCCAGCTTTGTGTCCTCTGCAAATTTGGAGATATTACATTTAGTTCCCTCATCTAAATCATTAATATATATTGTGAATAGCTGGGGTCTGAGCACCGATCCCTGCGGTACCTCACTAGTCACTGCCTGCCATTCGGAAAACGACCTGTTTATTCCTTTGTTTCCCAAACATCTCAAAGCATTTACAATCATATAGTTTGCTGTGCATTGTCTGCTGTTAAGCAAATGTGCACGCCAAGGTCCCTCTGTTCCTCTACACTTTTCAGAGTCCTACCATTTATTGTGTATTCCTTCGCCTTGTTTGTCGTCCCCAAATGCATGACCTCACACTTCCCCAGATTGAATTCCATTTGCCACATTTCTGCCCACCTGACCAGTCTGTTGATCTCTTCCCATCAACCATACAACCAATTTTCATATCATCTGCAAATTTCTTAATCATGCCTCCTACATTTAAGTCTAAATCATTGATATATACCATGAACAGCAAGGGATCTAGTACCGAGCCTTGTGGAACCCCACTGGAAACCGCTTTCCAGTCACAAAAAAAGCCCATCGACTGTAATACTTTGCTTCTGCCACTGAAGCAGTTTTGGATCCAACTTCACACTTATACAATTATGAGGGGCTGAGATAGAGTGGGTAGGAAGGACATATTTCCGTTAACAGAGAGATCAATAACCAGCGGCCATAGATTTAAAGTAATTGGTAGAAGGATTAGAGGTGAGCTGAGGAGATGTCTTTTCAGCCAGAGCGTGGTGCAGGTCTGGAACTCACTACCTGAAAGGCTGGTAGACACAGAAACCCTAATCGTATTTAATGAGATGATGCGTTTTTAATAGTGTTGGTTGCAAAAGCAATGTTGGCCAGGACACCAAGAGAACTTCCTGCTGTTCTTCAAACACCGCCATTGGATCTTTCATATCTGCCTGCACTGACCCAGTCATGTCTGATCATTTTGAGGGAGTGCTGCACTGTCAGAGGGTCAGTACTGAGGGAGTGTTGCACTGTCGGTGGGCCAGTACTGAGGGAGCGCTGCACTACCAACTTTCCGATGAGATGTTAAATGAGTTGACCGTTCAGGGTCCGAAGGCACTATTGGTAGCAGAGCAGGGGAGTTCTCCCCTGGTGCTCTGGCCAGTATTTATCCTTCAACCAACATCAACAATGCAGGTTATTTGGTTACTTATCCCACTACTCTTATTGGGATCTTTTTCTGCAGAATTTGGCTGCTGCATTTCCCTCCATTACTGCACTTTAAAAAAGTATGATCATTGATGAATACTGACCCATAGAGCCTCTGTGTACTATCATTGACCACTCTTGTCTTCTGGTACCATTGTTGGCTTAGGCTTACAAAGTCCCTGTTGTAACATCACTTGTACCTGCTCACAATTGAGTGAAATTTTGTACAGGAATCAGTGCTATAAAATATTAGCATGTTTTAAAACTGCATGTGTGATTCCACACTGAGTTAAACAAACAGCCCTGAATTAAACAATGACTCAGCCAACAGTTGCACGGCCTTGTGTCAATGCCATTGCTGTAATCCTGACAATCCCGGTACCAGTCACAAAAGTTTCAACAAAGTCCCTTCACCCCATTGAACTCATCCCTTCAGAATACCGTTTACCCTCTTCCTATTGGAGCATGTGACAAGCTGTTGGTGTCAGTGATCTTCACTCATTTTGTTGCTCACTGTAATAATAAGAAACAAATGAGCCAAGCCGGGGAGAGACAGTCTCGGGGTATGGAGATTAATGTGCATTGGAGAACTGTGTCCACACTTTATATTATAGTTTTTGTGTGTTAGAAAAAGATGCAATTGGTTTTTTCTGCAGATTTGACTCTGTATGTTGTCCTGTAGGGGATTCTCTTGAAGAGGAGTGGCAAGTCACTCAACAAAGAATGGAAGAAGAAGTATGTGACACTCTGTGATAATGGTGTCTTGACCTACCATCCCAGTTTACATGTAAGTGTTCTGTCTCAGCTTATTAAATATTCGACTTCAATCTTAAAGTGGTAATGGACACACTGCGTAAGAATGTCTCTAATTAGGATTCAAATGAAGCTTAGTTTTGGGCTTCTCACCCTGCTTGCCACAGTATTGAAACGTCCCTTATCAATGTCACTACTGACATCCTATGTGACTATGACCATTGTAAGCTATCCCTCCTCATCCTTCTCGACCTGCCTGCAGCCTTTGACACGGTTGATCACACCATGCTCCTCCAACTCCTCTCCACCATTGTCCGGGTGGGACTGCTGTCACCTGGTTCCATTCTTATCTGTCGAGTTGTAGCCAGAGAATCATCTGCAATGGCTTCTCTTCCTGCTCCCACACCATTACCTCTGGTGTCTCCCAAAAATCTATCCTTGGGCCCCTCCTGTTTCTCAGCTACATGCTGCCCCTTGGAGACATCCTCTGAAAACAGTGTTAATTTACACACCTACGCTGTCAATGCTCAACTGTCCCTCACTGCCAGCTCTCTCAATTCCTCCATGGTCTCTAAATTGTCGTAAAGAACGAATGGAAATTGCCTCCAACTCTGGGAACACCAGAGCCATTGTCTTCAGTTCCCGCCAAAAACTCTGCCTTTGTTTTCTCCAGACATGATTATACCAATGCACTCATCATCCACCCTTTGTAAACTTGAGCTTATCCAAAACTCTGCTCCCTGTATCCGAACTCGCACCAAGTCCTGTTCAACACCATCTATGTGCAGCTAACCTACTTTGGCTTCCAGTCTGGCAACGCCTCAATTTTAAAATACTTATCATTGATTTCAAATCCCTCTATGTCCTTGGCTTTCTCTATCTCTGTAATCTCCTTCAGCCCTGAAACCCTCCAGGATCTCTGCGGTCCTCTCTTGCACATCCCTGATTTTAACTTTGCCACCAGCTGCCTAAGCCCTAGCTCGAGAAAACGGTCTTTGAGCTAACATTTGGTCATTTGTCCTAATATCTCCTTATGAAACTCCATGTCGTGCCTTATGACATGTAGCTATTATAAAAGTGCTATATAAATGCAAGTTGTTGTATCAGAATACAAGGCGTTAAAAACTAAATTTATTCTCCAGAATATTACAGCTCATTTTGTCACAATTTCTTATTTTCTTCTTAACAACACACAGTTTTTCTGGGCTGGGGGTCCACTTCCCTCAATTCAACTACAAACATTGTCTGATTCATTGACGTATGTTTTTGACTGGCAGCTGTCTCTGAATCTAACAGACAATTTTTTTGAATTTACAAAGTGTAGGTCATTATTTTTAAGGTATTTATCAGGATATCTTTCACAATTCCGAAAGTCTGTATGGAATATCTAAACAGAGAGTTAATTATCCAAGATCATTGCTACAGTTGGTGAGGTAGTACTGACGGCAAAGAAAAAATTGGCATTATTGTTTAAGATACAATTTACAAACCATTCATTAATTTCTGTCATAATGGTGAGTTGACTGTGCTTAACAATTGTGATAATTGTCCATTCGACTTTGTAGTAGAAATCTCGCACTGAATCAATAAGGTGTTGGTTCAAGCTCCACTGCAGGACCAGAGGAGAGTTTTCCCCCTGATTCTCATTGACTTCAATTTTACGAGGGCTCCTTGATGCCACAATCAGTCAAATGCTGCTTTGATGTCAAGGGCAGTAACTCTTAACTCACCTTTCCTGGTGGTACCCAGAATCCCAAAATGAGCATCAGTGAGCAGGTTATTGCTGAGTCAGTGCCGCTTGATAACTCTGTCAATGATACCTTCCATCACTTTGCAGTCGATTGAGAATAGACTTGATGGGGCGGTAATTGTCCGGATTGGTTCTGTCCTTTTTGTAGATAGGACATACCTGGGCAATTTTCCACATTGTCGGGAAGTTGCCAGTTTTGTAGCTATACTGGAACAGCTTCGCTAGGGGCCGGGGTTAGTTCTAGAGCACAAGTACTACTTGCTGTGGCTCCTCCTGGTACCTCGTGTGACTTTCTGTTTGAAGGAAGCTGCCTTTGTGCTGTGTGATACTCCACGCTTCACCTGCTGCTCAACTCAGTGCTACTCTGTGGTGTGTGATGTTGAGCTCAGTGTTATTCTGTGGTACAAAAGAACAAAGAATATTTCAGCACAGGAACAGGCCATTCGGTCCTCCAAGCCTGCGCCGATCTTGATGCCTGCCTAAACTAAAACCTTCTGCACTTCCGGGATCCGTATCCCTCTATTCCCATCCTATTTATGTATTTGTCAAGATGCCTCTTAAACGTCTCTATGGTACCTGCTTCCACCACTCCCCCCGGCAACAAGTTCCAGGTACTCACCACCCTCTGTGTAAAAAACTTGCCTCGCACATCCCCTCTAAACTTTGCCCCTCACACCTTAAACCTATGTCCCCTAGTAACTGACTCTTCCACCCTGGGAAAAAGCTTCTGACTATCCACTCTGTCCATGCCGCTTATAACTTTGTAAACCTCTATCATGTCGCCCCTCCACCTCCGTCGTTCCAGTGAAAACAATCCGAGTTTATCCAACCTCTCCTCATAGCTAATGCCCTCCAGACCAGGCAACATCCTGGCAAACCTCTTCTGTACCTTCTCCAAAGCCTCCACGTCCGTCTGGTAGTGTGGCGACCAGAATTGCACGCAATATTCTAAGTGTGGCCTGACTAAAGTTCTGTACAGCTGCAGCATGACTTGCCAATTTTTATACTCTATGCCCCGACCGATGAAGGCAAGCATGCCGTATGCCTTCTTGACTACCTTATCCACCTGCGTTGCCACTTTCAGTGACCTGTGGACCTGTACGCCCAGATCTCTCTGCCTGTCAATACTCCTAAGGGTTCTGCCATTTACTGTATACTTCCCACCTGCATTAGACCTTCCAAAATGCATTACCTCACATTTGTCTGGATTAAACTCCATCTGCCATTTCTCCTCCCAAATCTCCAACCGATCTATATCCTGCTGTATCCTCTGACAATCCTCATCACTATCCGCAACTCCACCAACTTTTGTGTCGTCCGCAAACTTACTAATCAGACTAGCTACATTTTCCTCCAAATCATTTATATATACTACAAACAGCAAAGGTCCCAGCACTGATCCCTGCGGAACACCACTAGTAACATCCCTCCATTCAGAAAAGCACCCTTCCACTGCTACCCTCTGTCTTCTATGACCGAGCCAGTTCTGTATCCATCGTGCCAGCTCCCCTCTGATCCCATGTGACTTTACCTTTTGTAACAGTCTGCCATGAGGGACCTTGTCAAAGGCTTTACTGAAGTCCATATAGATAACGTCCACTGCCCTTCCTTCATCAATCATCTTCGTCACTTCCTCAATAAACTCAATCAAATTAGCGAGACACGACCTCCCCTTCACAAAACCATGCTGCCTCTCGCTAATAAGTCTCTTTGTTTCCAAATGGGAGTAAATCCTGTCCCGAAGAATCCTCTCTGATAATTTCCCTACCACTGACGTAAGGCTCGCCGGCCTATAATTTCCTGGATTATCCTTGCTACCCTTCTTAAACAAAGGAACAACATTGGCTATTCTCCAGTCCTCTGGGACCTCACCTGTAGCCAATGAGGATGCAAAGATTTCTGTCAAGGCCCCAGCAATTTCTTCCCTTGCCTCCCTCAGTATTCTGGGGTCGATCCCATCAGGCCCTGGGGACTTATCTACCTTAATGCTTTGCAAGACACCCAACACCTCCTCCTTTTTGATAATGAGATGACTGAGACTATCTACACTCCCTTCCCTAGGCTCATCATCCACCAAGTCCTTCTCCTTGGTGAATACTGATGCAAAGTACTCATTTAGTATCTCGCTCATTTCCTCTGGCTCCCCACATAGATTCCCTTCTCTGTCCTTGAGTAGGCCAACCCTTTCCCTGGTTACCCTCTTGCTCTTTATAGACGTATAAAAAGCCTTGGCATTTTCCTTAATCCTGTTTGCCAATGACTTCTCAAAACCCCTTTTAGCCCCCCTGACTCCTTGCTTAAGTTCCTTCCTACTGTCTTTATATTCCTTAAGGGATTCGTCTGTTCCTAGCCTTCCAGCCCTTACGAATGCTTCCTTTTTCTTTTTGACTGGGCTCACAATATCCCATGTTATCCAAGGTTCCCAAAACTTGCCAAACTTATCCTTCTTCCTCACAGGAACATGCTGGTCCTGGATTCTAATCAACTGACATTTGAAAGACTCCCACATGTCAGATGTTGATTTACCCTCAAACAGCCGCCCCCAATCTAAATTCTTCAGCTCCTGCCTAATATTGTTATAATTAGCCTTCCCCCAATTTAGCACCTTCACCCGAGGACTACTCTTATCCTTATCCACAAGCACCTTAATACTTATGGAATTATGGTCACTGTTCCCGAAATGCTCTCCTACTGAAACTTCGACCACCTGGCCGGGCTCATTCCCCAATATCAGGTCCAGTACGGCCCCATCCCTAGTTGGAATATCTACATATTGTTTCAAGAAGCCCTCCTGGATGCTCCTTACAAATTCTGCCCCATCCAAGCCCTTAGCACTAAGTGAGTCCCAGTCAATATAGGGGAAGTTAAAATCACCCACCACTACAACCCTGTTACCTTTACATCTTTCCAAAATCTGTCTACATATCTGCTCCTCTACCTCCCGCTGGCTGTTGGGAAGCCTGTAGTAAACCCCCAACATCGTGACTGCACCCTTCCTATTCCTGAGCTCCACCCATATTGCCTCGCTGCATAACCCCTCCGAGGTGTAATCCCGCAGTACAGCTGTGATATTCTCCTCAACCAGTAATGCAACTCCCCCACCCCTTTTACATCCCCCTCTATTCCGCCTGAAGCTTCTAAATCCCGGAACATTTAGCTGCCAATCTTGTCCTTCCCTCAACCAAGTCTCTGTAATAACATCATAGTTCCAAGTACTAATCTAAGCTCTAAGTTCATCTGCCTTACCTGTTATACTTCTCGCATTGAAACAAATGCACTTCAGACCACCAGTCCCGCTGTTCTCCGCAACATCTCCCTGCCTGCTCTTCCTTAGTCTTACTGGCCTTATTTACTAGTTCCCCCTCATTTATTTCACTTGCTGTCCTATTGCTCTGGTTCCCACCCCCCTGCCACACTAGTTTAAACCCTCCCGAGTGACGCTCGCAAACCTCGCAGCCAGGATATTTGTGCCCCTCCAGTTTAGATGCAACCCGTCCTTCTTGTACAGGTCCCATCTGTCCCTGAAGAGATCCCAATGGTCCAGATATCTGAAACTCTCCCTTCTACACCAGCTGTTCAGCCACGTGTTTAGCTGCACGATCTTCCTATTTCTGGCCTCACTGGCACGTGGCACAGGGAGTAATCCCGAGATTACAACCCTAGAGGTCCTGTTTTGTAACTTACTACCTAATTCCCTAAACTCCCCCTGCAGGACCTCATCACTCTTCCTGCCTATGTCGTTGGTACCGATGTGTACCACAACTTCTGGCTGTTCACCCTCCCCCTTCAGAATGCCCCCTGTCCGTTCAGAGACATCCTTGACCCTGGCACCAGAGAGGCAACATACAATCCTGGAGTCTCTTTCACGTCCACAGAAGCGCCTATCTGTGCCCCTGACTATAGAGTCCCCTATAACTATTGCTCTTCTGTGCTTTGTCCCTCCCTGCTGAACAACAGTGCCAGCCGTGGTGCCACTGCTCTGGCTGCTGCTGTTTTCCCCTGACAGGCCATTCCCCCCAACAGTATCCAAATCGGTATACTTGTTAGAGAGGGGGATAGCCACAGGGGATTCCTGCACTGACTGCCTGCCCCTTCTAGCGGTCATCCATCTATCTGCCTGCACCTTGGGTGTAACCACATCTCTAAAACTCCTGTCTATGACACTTTCTGCCACCTGCATGCTCCTAAGTGCATCCAGTTGTCGCTCCAACTGATCCATGCGGTCTGTGAGGAGCTGTAACTGGGTACACTTCCTGCAGATGTCGTCGTCCGGAACGCTGGAAGCTTCACGGATCTCCCACATCTCTCAGGTGAAGCACTTCACCCCTCTAACTGAGATTTCTAGCACTAATTGATTAATTAATTTATATAAAATAAATAAATACTTATTAAATCCTTCCTAAATTGTTATAATTAACTATATGGTCCCTAGTGCTAGATTCCTACTATAAATATTAAATGCTGACTAAATATAGTAATCTCCTCCCTCTGGTTTAGTTACTCTACTTATTAATTAGTTAATTAGGGTTTTAATCAATTTTTACCAATGTTTTATTTTCAAATTCAGTACAAATTCCCTACCAGCCAATCAGGTCACAGCTTTCCTGTTTTTTCAGGTTTTTTTTTAACCAGAGGTAAGTTTTATATACTTACCGGTCTGGAACTCCACCCTCCCCAAGTCTTCTCCGTGAATGTAGGCTGCGAATCCCCGAGGTAAGTTTTTTATACTTACCAGTCTGGAACTCCGCCCTCCAAGTCTTCTCCGTGTGTGTTCTGAGCTCAGTGTTACTCTGTGGTGTCTGATATTGAGCTCAATGTTACTCTGTGGTGTGTGTTCCGAGCTCAGTGTTACATCGGAACTTAGGAGCAGGCAATTCAGCCCATCGAGCCTGCTCCGCCATTCAATACAATCATGGCTGATCTTCCACTTCAATGCCTTTTTCCCACACTATCCTCATATCCCTTTATATCATTGGTATTTAGAAATCTGTCATTCTCTGTTTTAAACATACTCAATGACTGAGCTTCCACAGCTCTCTGGGGTAGAGAATTCCAAAGATTCACAACCCTCTGAACAAAGAACAAAGAAAATTACAGCACAGGAACAGGCCCTTCGGCCCTCCAAGCCTGCGCCGATCCAGATCCTCTATCTAAACATGTCGCCCATTTTCTAAGGGTCTGTATCTCTTTGCTTCCTGCCCATTCATGTATCTGTCTAGATACATCTTAAAAGACGCTATCGTGCCCGCGTCTACCACCTCCGCTGGCAACGCGTTCCAGGCACCCACCACCCTCTGCGTAAAGAACTTTCCACGCATATCCCCCCTAAACATTTCCCCTCTCACTTTGAACTCGTGACCCCTAGTAATTGAATACCCCACTCTGGGGAAAAAGCTTCTTGCTATCCACCCTGTCTATACCGCTCATGATTTTGTACACCTCAATCAGGTCCCCCCTCAACCTCCGTCTTTCTAATTAAAATAATCCTAATCTGCTCAACCGCTCTGCATAGCTAGCGCCCTCCATACCAGGCAACATCCTGGTGAACCTCCTCTGCACCCTCTCCAAAGCATTTACATCCTTTTGGTAATGTGGCGACCAGAACTGCACGCAGTATTCCAAATGTGGCCAAACCAAAGTCTTATACAACTGTAACATGACCTGCCAACCCTTGTACTCAATACCCCGTCCGATGAAGAAAAGCATGCCGCATGCCTTCTTGACCACTCTATTGACCTGCGTTGCCACCTTCAGGGAACAATGGACCTGAACACCCAAATCTCTCTGCACATCAATTTTCCCCAGGACTTTTCCATTTACTGTATAATTCACTCTTGAATTGGATCTTCCAAAATGCATCACCTCGCATTTGCCCTGAATTTCTCCTCATCTTGGTCCTAAGTGGCTTCCCCCTTATTTTGAAATTGTGTCCCCTGGTTCGAGACTCCCCAACCAGGGGAAACATCTTAGCTGCAGCTACCCTGTCTATCCCTTAAAGTATTTTGTAGGTTTCAATGAGATCATCTCTCATTCTTTGAAACTCTAAACAATACAGATCCAATTTCCCCAATCTCTGTTCATAAGACAGTCCTGTCATCCCAGGGACAACATAGAACATAGAAAATACAGCACAGAACAGGCCCTTCGGCCCACGATGTTGTGCCGATCCTTTGTCCTCTGTCAAGGACAATTTAATCTATACCCCATCATTCTCCTTTATCCATATACCTATCTAAAAGCCGTTTGAAAGTCCCTAAAGTTTCTGACTCAACAACTTCCCCAGGCAAGGCATTCCATGCCCCGACCACTCTCTGGGTAAAGAACCTTCCCCTGACATCCCCTCTATATCTCCCACCCTTCACCTTAAATTTATGACCCCTTGTAACGCTTTGCTCCACCCGGGGAAAAAGTTTCTGACTGTCTACCCTATCTATTCCCCTGATCATCTTATAAACCTCTATCATGTCACCCCTCATCCTTCTCCGTTCTAACGAGAAGAGGCCTAGAATGTTCAGCCTTTCCTCGTAAGACTTATTCTCCATTCCAGGCAACATCCTGGTAAATCTCCTCTGCACCCTCTCCAAGGCTTCCACATCCTTCCTAAAATGAGGCGACCAGAACTGCACACAGTACTCCAAATGAGGCCTTACCAAGGTCCTGTACAGCTGCATCATCACCTCACGGCTCTTAAATTCAATCCCTCTGCCAATGAACACCCCATATGCCTTCTTCACAGCCCTATCCACTTGAGTTGCAACTTTCAACGATCTATGCACATAGACCCCAAGGTCTCTCTGCTCCTCCACATGCCCAAGAACCCTACCGTTAACCCAGTATTTTGCATTCGTGTTTGTCCTTCCAAAATGGACGACCTCACACTTTTCAGGGTTAAACTCCATCTGCCACTTTTCAGCCCAGCACTGCAACCTATCCAAGTCCCTTTGCAGACGACAATAGCCCTCCTCGGTATCCACAACTCCACCAACCTTTGTATCATCTGCAAATTTACTGACCCACCCTTCGACTTCCTCATCCAAGTCGTTAATAAAAATCACAAACAGGAGAGGACCCAGAACTGATCCCTGTGGCACGCCACTGGTAACTGGGCTCCAGGCTGAGTATTTACCATCTAAGACCACTCTCTGCCTTCTATCAGTTAGCCAATTCTTAATCCAACTGGCCACATTCCCCACTATCCCATGCCTCCTGACTTTCTCCATAAGTCTACCATGGGGGACCTTATCAAATGCCTTACTAAAATCCATGTACACCACATCCACTGGTTTACCCTCATCCACTTGCTTGGTCACCTGCTCAAAGAATTCAATCAGGCTTGTGAGGCAAGACCTACCCCTCACAAAACCGTGCTGACTGTCCCGAATCAAGCAGTGTCTTTCCAGATGCTCAGAAATCCTATCCCTCAGCACCTTTTCCATCAACTTGCCTACCACCGAAGTAAGACTAACTGGCCTGTAATTCCCAGGGTTGTTCCTATTCCCTTTCTTGAACAGGGGCACAACATTTGCCACCCTCCAATCACCTGGTACCACCCCCGTCAACAGAGAAGATGAAAAGATCATTGCCAGCGGCTCTGCAATTTCATCCCTTGCTTCCCATAACATCCTTGGATATACCCCGTCAGGCCCGGGAGACTTGTCTATCTTCAAGTTATTCAAAAACCCCAACACATCTTCCCTCCTAACGAGCACTTCCTCGAGCTTACCAGTCTGTTTCACACCGTCCTCTTCAGTAATACACCCCTTCTCATTCGTAAATACCGAAGAGAAGTACTCATTCAAAACCTCACTTATCTCTTCCGGCTCAACACACAGTCTCCCGCTATTGTCCTTGACCGGACCTACGGTCCCCCTAGTCATCCTCATATTTCTGACATACGCGTAAAAGGCCTTGGGGTTTTCTTTTATCCTACCCGCCAAGCATTTTTCATGCCCTCTCTTAGCTCTCCTAATCCCCTTCTTCAGATCCTTCCTGGCCATCTTGTATCCCTCCAGAGCTATGCCTGTGCCCTTTTTCCTCAACCTTATATACGCATCCTTCTTCTTCCTAACAAGACTCTCAACCTCTCTTGTCAACCACGGTTCCCTCACATGACCATCCCTTCCCTGTCTGACAGGGACATGCTTATCAATGGCCCCTACTATCTGCTCCTTGAAAAAGTTCCACATTTCGACCGTGCCCTTCCCTGCCAGCATATGCTCCCAACTTATGCTCCTCAGTTCCTGCCTGACAGCATCATATCTACCCTTCCCCCAATTGTAAACCTTGCCCTGTTGCACATACCTATCCCTCTCCATTACCACAGTGAATGCTACAGAATTGTGATCACTATCTCCAAAGTGCTCGCCCACCAACAGCTCTATCACTTGCCCTGGTTCATTACCTAGTACCAAATCCAATATTGCCTCCCCTCTGGTCGGGCAGTCTACATACTGAGTCAGAAAAGCTTCCTGGACATACTGCACAAACACTACCCCATCCAAACTATTCGATCTAAAGAGTTGCCAATCAATATTTGGGAAGTTGAAATCCCCCATAATTACTACCCTGTGACTTCTGCTCCTTTCCAAAATCTGTTTCCCAATCTGCTCTTCCACCTCCCTGCTGCTATACAAGTCTGGTGATCCTTCGTTGCACTCCCTCTGTGGCAATAATATCCTTCCTAAGGTAAGGGGACAAAATTGCATACAGTCTCCCTGTGATCTAACCAAGGTTCTATACAATTGAAGCAAGACTTCACTACTCCTGTACTCAAATCCTCTTGTGATAAAGGCTGACATACCATTAGCCTTCCCAATTGCTTGCTGCACCTGCATGTTAGCTTTCAGTGATTTATTGACAAGGACACCCAGGTCCCTTTGTACATCTACACTTTCTAATCTCTTACCATTTAAGAAATACTCTGCACATCTGTTCCTCCTACCAAAGTGGATAACCTCACATTTTTCCGCATTATATTCCATCTGCTGCGTTCTTGCCCACTCACTAAGTCTGTCCAAATCCCCTTGAAGCAGCTTTGCATCTTCCTCTCAACACAAATTCCCACCTAGTTTTGTGTCATCTAGGAACTTGGAAATAATACATTTTGTCCCCACATCCAAATCATTGATATATATTGTGAACAGCCGGGGCCCAAATACTGATCCCTGTGGTACCCCACTAGTCACAGCCTGCCAACGTGAGAATGACCTGTTTATTCCTACTCTCTGCTTTCTGCCTGTTAACCAATCCTTGATCCATACTCTGTGGTGTGTGTTCTGAGCTCACTATTGCACTGTGCTGTGTGTTGTTGAGCTCAGTGTTTCTCTGTGGTGTGTGTTCTGAGCTCACTATTGCACTGTGCTGTGTGTTGTTGAGCTCAGTGTTACTCTGTGGTTTGTGTTCTGAGCTCACTATTGCACTGTGCTGTGTGTTGTTGAGCTCAGTGTTACTCTGTGGTTTGTGTTCTGAGCTCACTATTGCACTGTGCTGTGTGTTGTTGAGCTCAGTGTTACTGTTTAGTTTAGTTTAGAGATACAGCACTGAAACAGGCCCTTCGGCCCACCGAGTCTGTGCCGACCATCAACCACCCGTTTACACTAATCCTACACTAATCCCATATTCCTATCACAGCCCCACCTATCCCTATATATTTCCCTACCACCTACCTATACTAGGGGCAATTTCTAATGGCCAATTTACCTATCAACTTGCAAGTCTTTGGCATGTGGGAGGAAACCGGAGCACCCGGAGAAAACCCATGCAGACACAGGGAGAACTTGCAAACTCCACACAGGCAGTGCCCGGAATTGAACCCGGGTCGCTGGAGCTGTGAGGCTGCGGTGCTAACCACTGCGCCGCTGTGCCGCCCCACTCTGTGGTTTGTGTTCTAAACTCAGTGTTAATCTGTGGTGTGTGGTGTATTTTACAATCTAATGGAACATTCCCCAAATCTAGGGAATTTTGGAAAATTAAAACTAATGCATCAACGATCTCACTAGTCATTTTTAAGACTCTAGGATGAAGTCCATCAGGACCTGGGGACTTGTCAGCCCGCAGCTCCAACAATGTGTTCAGTACCACTTCCCTGGTGATTGTAATTTTCTTGAGTTCCTCCCTCCCTTCCATTTCCTGATTTACAGCTAATATTGGGATGTTACTTGTATCCTCAATGGTGAAGACCGATGCTGAATACCTCTTCAATTCATCTGCCATCTCTTTATTTTCTCTAATTAATTCCACAGACTCACTTTCAATACGACCAATGCTCACGTTGTTAACTCTTTTCTTATTTAAATATCGACAGAAACTCTTACTATCTGTCTTTATATTTCTAGCCAGCTTTCTCTCGTACTCTATTTTTTCTCTCCTTATGAATCTTTTAGTCGTTCTTTGCTGCTTTTTATATTCTGTCCAATCTTCTGACCTGCCACCCATCTTTGCACAATTATATGCTTTTTCTTTACGTTTGATACCGTCTTTAACTATATTATTTAACCACGGATGTTGGGTCCCCCCTTTGGAATTTTTCTTTCTCGTTGAAATGTATCTATATGTATCTATTCTGTGTATTCTGAAATATCCTCTTAAATGTCTGCCACTGCATCTCTGTTGACCTATCCCTTAACAAGTTCGCTTTTTCTAGCTCTGCTTTCATGCCCCCATAATTGCCCTTATTTAAGTTTAAAATACTAGTCACTCTTCTCTCCCTCAAACTGAATGTAAAATTCAATCATATTATGATCACTGCTGCCTTGGGGCGCCTTCACTATGAGGTCATGAATTAATCCTATCCCATTGCACAATCCCAGGTGTAGTATGGCCTGCTGTCTGGTTGGCTCCAGGCGTGCTTTTTAAGAAACTATTAGAATTAGAACATTACAGCGCAGTACAGGCCCTTCGGCCCTCGATGTTGCGCCGACCTGTGTAACCATCTGACTTACACTATTCCATTTTCATCCATATGTCTATCCAATGACCACTTAAATGCCCTTAAAGTTGGCGAGTCTACTACTGCTGCAGGCAGGGCGTTCCACGCCCCTACTACTCTCTGAGTAAAGAAACTACCTCTGACATCTGTCCTATATCTATCACCCCTCAACTTAAAGCTATGTCCCCTCGTGTTTGCCATCACCATCCGAGGAAAAAGACTCTCACTATCCACCCTATCTAACCCTCTGATTATCTTATATGTCTCTATTAAGTCACCTCTCCTCCTCCTTCTCTCTAACGAAAACAACCTCAAGTCCCTCAGCCTTTCCTCGTAAGACCTTCCCTCCATACCAGGCAACATCCTAGTAAATCTCCTCTGCACCCTTTCCAAAGCTTCCACATCCTTCCTATAATGCGGTAACCAGAACTGCGCGCAATACTCCAGGTGCGGTCTCACCAGAGTTTTGTACAGCTGCAGCATGACCTCGTGGCTCCGAAACTCGATCCCCCTACTAATAAAAGCTAACACACCATATGCCTTCTTAACAGCCCTATTAACCTGGGTAGCAACTTTCAGGGATTTATGTACCTGGACACCAAGATCTCTCTGTTCATCTACACGACCAAGAATCTTCCCATTCCCTATCCTGAAAAAATTCTATGAACTCCTCATCTAGGCTACCTTTGCCCATCTGATTCTTCTAGTCTAGTAGATTAAAATCCCCCATGATTATCGCCGTACCTTTCTGACAAACTCCCATTATTTCTTCCTTTCTACCCCGTCCTATTGTGTGGTTACTGTTAGGGGGCCTGTACACCACTCCCACAAGTGAATTCGTGCCTTCATCATTTCTCATCTCAACCCAAACCGCTTCTACATCCTGGTTTCCTGAACTTAGGTCATCTCTGTCTATTGTGCTAATACCATCATTAATTAACAGATCCACCCTTCCACCCTTTCCTAATTTCTTTTCCTTCCTAAATATCACTATTCAGGTCCCAATCTATATCATCCTGCAGCCATGTCTCTGCAATGGCTATCAGATCGTACTTATTTATTTCTATTTGCGCTATCAGTTCATCTGTTTTGTTTCTAACGCTACGTGCGTTCAGATTCAGCACCTTTAATTTTGTCCTTTTATTATTTTGTCCAGCCTTGTCTCCTGATTTACTCTTCGATTTGTAATCACTGTCCCTTCCTGTCACGGTCTGTTTATCCTTTCCCATATTAATACCTTTCTCTCTTGCCTTGTCTCTACTCTTTGATTTACCACATCTTTGCAAATTTGATCCCTTGCTCCCACTATTTAGTTTAAAACCCTCTCTACTTAGTTATGCCGCTAGCACAACACCGGTCCCAGCATGGTTCAGGTGTCAACCGTCCGAACGGTACAGCCCCCACTTTCCCCAGTACTGGTGCCACGAATCGGAACCTACTGCTGCCACACATTAATTTCTCGAATCTTATTTGCCCTATGCCGATTTGCACGTGGCTCAGGTAATAAACCAGAGATTATTACCTTTTGAAGTTCTATTTCTTAATTTGGTGTCCATATCCCCATACTGACTATGCAGAACCACTTTCCTTGTCCTTCCTATGTCTTTGGTACCTACATGGACCACGACGACTGGATTCTCATCCTCTCTCACTAAGTTCCTCTCCAGCCCTAAGCAAATGTCCCGAACCTTCGCACCGAGCAGGCAACACAGCCGGCTGGACTCTCGCTCTTTGCTGCAGAGAACAATGACCCCTACTACCACTACTTTCCCTTTTGCTCCCCCCACTGAACGGCTTCCTGTACCATGGTACCATGGTCAGTCTGCTCATCCACACTACAGCCCTCGTTCTTGTCCATACAAGCTGCAAGAACTTCAAACTTGTTGCTCAATTGCAAGAGCTGAGGCTCCTCCACTCCCACCTTCTCGATCCCCTTACCTGCCTGATTCACAGTCACACCCTCCTGTCCCTGACCACATCAGATGACCCTATCCTAAGGGGTGTGACTGCCTTCTGGGACAAAGTGTCCAGGGAACTTTCCCCCTCCCTGATATATCATAGTGTCTGCAGCTCGGCTTCCAGCTCAATCACTCTGAGCCGAAGCTCCTGAAGCCGCAGACACTTACTACAGATGTGGTTGACATGGATTTCCATGGCATTCAGGAACTCCCACATACTGCAGCTGTGGCACATCACCTGTCCTGCCATCTTTATTGTGTTCATTTAATTAATGTGAGTGTTGTTGAAATTAGAGACATGTTGTTGAAGCTTTTCATCTTGCACTCATCAGGACAATCCACAGTGGTATTCAAGCGGATTGTCCTAATGAGTGCAAGATGAAAAGCTTCGACAACATGTCTCTGTTTTCAGCAATACTTAATTTAATTAACTTTATTTTCTCTTAATTAATTTATAGGTCCCCTCCTTACCGAATTCCCTCACTTACCAAACTCCCTTCTTCACATTCTGTGCTCTCCTGCAGTACTCAGTGCAGGCAAGCATCACAGAGTCCGCTGAATTTATACTCTCCGATAACAATGATGTGTCAGCTTTGCTGGAGCTCTGCCAGAGCTCAGAAACCAGTTTAAGCTAGCTACCCTAATTAATAAGCTACAGCTATGCTCAGAGAGCTTGTATACATCTGTTTAAAACTGTAAGAAACTTAACTTGCCTCTTAATTTAAATAGTAATTTCCGTTAATTGCTATATGTAAACAAAACAAAAACTAGACTTTAGAGATTAGCCTTTAAAATCCACTCATTTACCAAACTCCCTCCTTCACATTCTGTGCCCTCCAGCAGTACTCAGTGCAGACTGAGCTCAGTGTCACTCTGTGGTGTGTGTTACCAAAAGAATTGATAACGAGGCAGAAAAGAGAATATGAGAATAAACTAGCAAGAAATATAAAAGCAGATTGTAAGAGTAGAAAGGAATAGAGTAGTGAAAGTAAATTTAGGTCCATGAAAGCTGAACCACAGTAGATATTCTAGTGGGGAATTAGGAAATAGAAGAGAGATTAAACAAACATTTTTTGTCTATCTTCACAGTAGAAGACACAAAAAAAAACCAGAAATAGCGGTGAACCACGGAATCGATGAGAGTGAGGAACTTAAAGCAATTAATATTAGGAAAGAAAAAGCATTGGAGAAAATAATGGGACTGAAAGCCGACAGATCCCCTGCACCTGATGGTCTACATCCAAGGGTTTTAAAACAGGTGGCTGTAGAGGCAGTGGATGCATTGGTTGTGATCTTTCACAATTTCCTAGATTCTAGGACAGTCCCAGTGGATTAGAAAGTAGCATAGGTCACACCTCTACTCAGGAAAGGAGGGAGAGCAAAAACAGGGCACTACTGACCAGTTAACCTGACATGAGTCAAAGAAACATAGGAAATAGGAGCAGGAGTAGGCCATTCGACCCATCGAGCCTGTTCTTCAACCAGATCATGGCTAATCATCCCCATATCCCTTGATGTCATCAGTATCCAGAAATCTGTTGATTTCTGTCTTGAACATGCTCAATCAATGATTGAGCTTCCACAGCCTTCTGGGGTAGAGAGTTCTATAGATTCACCACCCTCTGAGTAAAGAAATTCCTCCTCATCTCAGTCTTAAATGGCCTGCCCCTTATTCTGGGACTGTGTCCCCTGGTTTGAGACCCCCCAGCTAGAGGAAACATTCTACACAATTCTCCAGGTGTGGTCTCGCCAAGGCTTTATACAATTGAAGCAATACATCTTTACTACTGTACTCAAATTCCTTGCAATGAAGGCCAACATGCAATTGGCCTTCCTAATTGCTTGCTGCACCTGCATATTAGCTTTTAGTGACTCATGAATAAGGACACCGAGGTCTCTTTGGACATCAATACTTCCTAACCTCTCACCATTTAAGAAACACTCTGTCTTTCTGTTTTTCCTACCAAAGTAGATAACTTCACACTTATTCACATTATATTCCATCTGCCATGTTCTTGCCCTTTCACTTAGCCTGTCCAAATCCCCTTGAAGCTTCCTTGCATCCTCCTCACAACTTACATTCCCTCTTAGTTTGTGTCATCAGCAAATTTAGAAATATTACATTTGGTCCCCACATCCAAATCTGAAGAAGGGTTACTGACCTGAAACGTTAACTCTGCTTCTCTCTCCACAGATGCTGCCAGACCTGCTGAGTATTTCCAATGTTTCTTGTTTTTATTTCAGATTTCCAGTATCTGCAGTATTTTGCTTTTATCCAAATCATTGATTATAGATTGTGAACAGCTGTGGCCCAAACACTGATCCTTGTGGTACCCCACTAGTAACAGCTTGTCAACCTGAATGACCAGTTTATTCCTACTCTCTGCTTTCTGTCTGTTAACCAATTCTCATTGCAGTCGATTATCCCCAATCCCATGTGATCTAATTTTGTTTCCTAACCACCTGTGTGGGACTTCATCAAAAGCCTTCTGAAAATCCAAATACACCACATCCACTGGTTCTCCTTTATCTATGCTACAAGTAACATCCTCAAAAAACTGCAACAGGTTTGTCAAACATGATTTCCCTTTCATAAATCCATGTTGACTCTGCCCAATCATATCATTATTTTCTAAATGTCCCATTGTCACATCCTTTATAATAGATACTAACATTTTACCTACTACTGACATTAAACTTACAGGTCTGTAGTTCTCCGTTTTCTCTCTATCTCCCTTTTTAAATAGTGGGGTTACATTTGCTACTTTCCAGTCTGCAGGAACCCTTCCAGAATCTACAGAATTTTGAAAGATAACCATCCACTGTCTCTATAGCCACCTCTTTCAATACTCTAGGATGTAGCTCATCTTTTCCAGGGGATTTATCAACTTTCAATCCAGTAAATTTTTTGACTACTATCTCTTTATTGATACTAGCCATCGAAAACATACTGCAATCCATTATTAAGGAAGTGGTAACAGAGCACTTAGAAAATCATATGCTTGGGAAGAGTCAGCATGCTTTTATGAAATGGATGTGGTGTTTGACAAATCTGTTAAGAGTTTTCTGAGGGTTTAGCTAGCAGGGTAGTCAAATGGGAAGCAGTGTTAGCTTCTGGTGTGTATTGCTCAGCTTAGTATTACTCCATGACGTGTTGTTCAGTTCAGTGTTACTCCGTGGTGTGTGTTGTTCAGGTAGTGCAAGCTGTGTGTGTGCCTTGTGCAACTTTGCTCCTGCTGTGCTATTTTCCCATCAGTGTCAAGTGCTGCTCAGTTATCCTGCCTTGCATATTCAATTTACTCTGTCCCACAAGTTGCCCAGCCTCTGTGATGCTCTGTGAGTCACGCATTATGCTGTCTGTGTGATGCTGTGCTGTTACTCGCTGTTCAGCCTGTGAGGTCCTGTCGTTTAGAACCTTTCTGGCCTGATATTGATGTTAGAGTGCCCGCCTATTGTAAGTGCTGTGCGACTCCATATGAGTGCATCGTTTTCATGTTTCTAAATGTGCTGTTGAGGTTATAAAAACAGCATTAAATCCTCATGGTCATTAGCAGCAGTTCTTACAGAAATGGAAATTAATAGACAATAAATTATTATTTTATATTTTATTGCATGGATGATGAGCTTCCTAATACTTTTTGAATTACTTAAAGCAGATGATTTATTGCTGTGTTCTGGCCATTCGAAGTTAATTCGCTGCTGAAGAATCCTTCAGATGAAGAGTGAGATATTTTATTGTGAAGTGTTGCATATGAATGTTGAGCCAGTGAACTGTTGCAGTAGATTCTGTGCAGTGTGAGGACAGCATCAGCTCAGCCCGTTGTTAGTCAGCCAGGGTTCCTGCTCCGAATCACTGTTCACTGACCCCTGGGTTAGAGAGAGAGATGGGAAATCAGCCAAGGTTCCTGCTCCTGATCACTGTCCAGTGACCCCTGGGTTAAAGAGAGAGGGAAAATCAGCCAAGGTTCCTACTCCTGATCATTGTCCAATGATCCCTGGGTTAAAGAGAGGGGAAATCAGCCAAGGTTCCTACTCCTGATCATTGTCCACTGACTCCTGGGTTAGAGAGAGGGGAAATCAGCCTCTAATGAGGTAAATTAAATTCATTTAGGTACAGTTATTCCACGATTAGTGGTTTGTATTTAGCAGTGGGAACTCACGCGCCTGTTTATCTGTCTTTTTACTGACTCAATCTCTGCCTCAGTCACTAATTTCTGCACTCACTGTCACTCACTCTCAGTCACTGTCACTCACTCTCAATCGCTCACTCACTCTCAGTCATGTATTGACCTGGAGGGAGGTCAGATGTCGAGGCTAGAAACCTGAAGATAAGCTGAACATGCCTGTCTGTGACATTTTAACGTAGCCACCTCATTATTATCTTTCATGGGGTTTGGTGTCAGTTGTACAGTAGCGAGAGTGACGAGGACCCACATGATGTGATCTCAAGTCCAGTATTTAAAGGATCAATCCAAAGATGGAATTTGCAGGAGCTTAGAGTTGGAAGCAACAGAGGAAGAACTCTCAGTATGGGATCAGAATGCTCAAAGGCTCTGCCACACTCCTGGATTCAGTGCAGGAGATGAGGTGAGAGTGACTGCCCTTGACATCAAGGCAGCATTTGACTGAGTATGGCATCAAGGAGCCCTAGCAAAACTGGAGTCAATGGGAATCAGGGGAAAACTCTCCACTGGTTGGAGTCCTGCCTCGTGCAAAGGAAGATGGTTGTGGTTGTTGAGGTCAGTGATCTCAGCTCCAGGACATCACTGCAGGAGTTCCTCAGGGTAGTGTCCTAGGCCCAACCATCTTCAGCTGCTTCATCAGTGACCTTCCTTCAATCATAAGGTCAGAAGTGGGGATGTTTGCTGATGATTGCACAATGTTCAGCACCATTCGCGACTCCTCAGATACTGAAGCAGTCCGTGTAGAAATGCAGCAAGACTTGGACAATATCCCGGCTTGGGCTGATAAGTGGCAAGTAACATTCGCACCACACAAGTGCCAGGCAATAACCATCTCCAACAAGAGAGAATCTAACCATCTCCCCATGACATTCAATGGCATTACGATTGCTGAATCCCCCACTATCAACATCCTGGGGGTTACCGTTAATCAGAAACTGAACTGGACCAGCCACATCAATGCTGTGGCTACAAAAGCAGGTCAGAGGCTGGGAAATCTGCAGCGAGTAACTCACCTCCTGATTCGCCAATGTATATCCTGCTGTACACATCACCCTAACCCCTCACTCTGCCATGTCAAGGCTACTCCATCACATCACTCCTCACAGCCAGTTAACTTGCATGGGCACCCATCTTTCTCTTTCTGTGCACTTTGTCTCATTCCATCTATCCATTCACCACTGCCACCCACAATCATTCTCACACAATGTCATGTCTCTCCATGATAGTCACCGTCATCAAATATTCTCCATCTTTTTATCAGTTTTCACTAGGAAGTGGAACCTGACAAAATATTGACAGAAGCAGAGATGAGGTGAAAATTGATTGGCAGGATGTGCTGGAAAGTCTGGCTATGCTTACAGTGGATAGGTCACCTGGTCCAGATGGCTTGCCTCCCAGGTTGGTAAAAGAAATGGAAGCAAAGATAGCGAGGGCTTACCTTAATCTTCCAATCTTCCCTTGAGATTGGAGAGTGGCAAATGTGAAACCCTTATTCATAAAAGGGTGGAAAGACAATCCTAGCAACGACAGGCCAGTTAGTTTAACATGAGTGGCGGGAAAGGTTTCAGAAACAATAATCAGAGTAAAATAAAAATTACTAGGCACTTGGAGAGGTTTGAGTTAATTAGTGAGAGCCAGCACGGATTTGTAAAAGGCAGATCGTGCTTGACTAATCTAATTGAATTTTTTAAAGAAATAAGAGAGAAGGTTGATGGAGGGAATGCAGTGGATGTTGTTTTTTGGATTTTAACAAGGTGTTTGGTAAAATATCACATAAAAGGCTGGGTAACAAAGTTGAGGCTCATGGAATATGAGGCTTAGTTTCCAATTGGATAAAAAATTGGTTGAAGGACAGAAAACAGCAAGTTGTGATAAATGGTTGTTTTTCAGACTGGATGATGGTAGACAGTGGAGTTCCCCAAGGGTCATTTCTGGGACCACTGCCTTTTTTAGGCCTCCTTCTGTGTTATAATGACTGTCTGGCTCTCTCACTCAAACGCTCACTCTCACACATTGTCTCTCTCACACACTCTCATCTCTCTCTGACACTCTCGACGACACACACTCTCTCACACACTCCCTCACACACACTCTCACACACTCTCACACACTCCCTCACACACTCCCTCACACTCTCTTTCACACTCCGTCTCTCTCGCTCTCTCACACTCTCTCACTCACACTCCCTCACACTTTCACATTGTCTCTCTCACTCTCTCTCTCACACTCACACACTCTCTCTCTCTCACTCTCACACTCACTCTCTCTCTCACACTCACTCTCACACTAACTCTCACACTCACTCTCTCTCACTCTCTCACACCCTCTCACACACCCTCTCACACACCCTCTCACACACCCTCTCACACACCCTCTCACACACACCCTCTCACACACACCCTCTCACACACACCCTCTCTCACACACAGTCTCTCACACACAGTCTCTCTCACACAGACTCTCACACACACTCACTCTCGCTCTCACACAGACTCCCTCTCTCTGACTGTCTCACACACCCTCGCTCTCACACAGTCTCACCCTCTCACTCTCTCACACACTCTCGCACACTCACTCTCTCATACTCCCGCTCTCACACTTTTAAAAAATTCATTCATGGTATGTGGGTATCGCTGGCAAAGCCAGCTTTTATTGCCCATCCCGAATTGCCCTTGAGAAGGTGGTGGTGAGCTACCTTCTTGAAACGCTGCAGTCCTTGTGGGATAGGACCACCCACAGTGTTGTTAGGAAGGGAGTTACAGGATTTTGACCCAGCAACAGTGAAGGAATGGCGATATAGTTCTAAGTCAGGATGGTGTGTGACTTGGAGGGTGATGGTCGAGGGTTGTTTCTTCGAGTGGAAGCCTGTGACCAGTGGCGTACTGCAGGGATTGGTGCTGGGACCTTGCTGTTTGTAGTGTACATTAATGATTTAGATGTGAATGTAGGAGGTATGATCAGTAAGTTCGCAGATGACATGAAAATTGGTGGTGTCGTAAATAGTGAGGAGGAAAGCCTTAGATTACAGGACGATATAGATGGGCTGGTAAGATGGGCGGAGCAGTGGCAAATGGAATTTAATCCTGAGAAATGTGAGGTGATGCATTTTGGGAGGACTAACAAGGCAAGGGAATATACAATGGATGGTAGGACCCTCGGAAGTACAGCGGGTCAGAGGGACCTTGGTGTACTTGTCCATAGATCACTGAAGGCAGCAGCACAGGTAGATAAGGTGGTTCGGAAGGCATACGGGATACTTGCCTTTATTAGCCAAGGCATAGAATATAAGAGCAGGGAGGTTATGATGAAGCTGTATAAAACGCTAGTTAGGCCACAGCTGGAGTACTGTGTACAGTTCTGGTCACCACACTATAGGAAGGATGTGATTGCACTGGAGAGGGTGCAGAGGAGATTCACCAGGATGTTGCCTGGGCTGGAGCATTTCAGCTATGAAGAGAGACTGAAAAGGCTAGGGTTGTTTTCCTTAGAGCAGAGAAGGCTGAGGGGGGACATGATTGAGGTATACAAAAGTATGAGGGTTATTGATAGCTCAGATAGGAAGAAACTTTTTCCCTTAGCAGAGGGGTCAGTAACCAGGGGGCATAGATTTAAGGTAAGGGGCAGGAGGTTTCGAGGGGATTTGAGGAAAAGAATTTTCACCCAGAGGGTGGTTGGAATCTGGAATGCACTGCCTAAAGAGGTGGTAGAGCCAGTAACCCTCACAACATTTAAGAAGTATTTAGATGAGCACTTGAAACGCCAGAGCATACAAGGCTACGGGCCAAGTGCTGGAAAATGGGATTAGAATAGGTAGGTGCTTGATGGCCAGCACAGACATGATGGGCCTGTTTCTGTGCTGTATAACTCTATGACTCTAATATCACTCTCTCAATCTCTCTCATTCTCTCTCTCACTCTCTCACACACTCTCCCTCGCACTCTCACACACACTCTCTCACACTCTCTCGCTCTGTCACACTCTCTTACACTGTTTCTCAGACTCTCTCTCAGACACTCTGTCACACACTGTGTCTCACACACACTCTGTCTCACTCTTTCACTCTCTCTCACACTCTGGCTCGCTCTTTCACTCTCTCCCTCACTCACTCTCCCTCTCCCTCTCCCTCTCGCACTCTCTCTCTCTCGCACTCTCTCTCTCTCGCACTCTCTCTCTCTCGCACTCTCTCTCTCTCGCACTCTCTCTCTCTCGCACTCTCTCTCTCTCGCACTCTCTTTCTCGCGCTCTTACACTCTCTTGCACTCTGTCTCGCTCTCACACTCTTGCTCTCGCACTCTTGCTCTCGCACTCTTGCTCTCGCACTCTTGCTCTCGCACTCTTGCTCTCACACGCTCTCTCTCACTCTTTCTCACTCTCTCTCTCTCACTCTGTCTCTCTCACACTCATACTCGCATTCTCTCGCACACTCACATACTCTCACTCTCTCGCACTCTCACTCACACACTCACATTCACTCACTCTCATGCTTTATCACTCTCTCACTCTCTCTCTCACACACTCTCTCTCACACTCTCTCTCTCTCACTCTCTCACACTCATGCTCGCTCTCACTCACTCACTCTCTCACTCACTCACTCACACTCTCACACACTCTCTCATGCACACACTCTCTCTCACACCCTCTCTCAAACCCCTTCTCACAGACACTCTCTCACGCAATCTCTCTCACACTTTCTATCACACTCTCTCTCTCCCACACTCTCTCTCTCCCCCACCCACACTCATACACTCGCTCTCACCCTCTCTCACACCCACTCTCTCACACTGTCTCTCTCACGCTGTCTCTCTCACGCTCTCTCTCTCTCTCATGCTCTCTCTCTCACGCTCTCTCTCTCACACACACTCTTTCCCTCACGCACTCTCTCTCACGCTCTCTCTCTCACGCTCTCTCTCTCACGCTCTCTCTCTCACGCTCTCTCTCTCACGCTCTCTCTCTCTCTCTCTCTCTCTCACTCTCTCTCTCACGCTCTCTCTCTCACACACACTCTTTCCCTCACGCACTCTGTCCCTCACGTAGAAACATAGAAACATAGAAAATAGGAGCAGGAGTAGGCCATTCGGCCCTTCGAGCCTGCACCACCATTCAATACGATCATGGCTGGTCATCCAAACTCAGTACCCTGTTCTCGCTTTCTCCCTTGATCTCTTTAAGAACAATATCTAACACTTGAATATATTTAATGATTTGGCCTCCACTGCTTTCTGTGGTAGAGAATTCCACAGGTTCACCATTCTCTGGGTGAAGAAATCCCTCCTCATCTCAGTCTGAAATGTCTTACCCCTTATCCTTAGATTGTGACCCCTGGTCCTGGACTCCCCCACCATCGGGAACATCCTCCCTGCATCTAGTCTGTCCAGTCCTGTTAGAATTTTGTAGTTTTCTGTGAGATCCCCTCTAATTCTTCTAAACTCTAATGAATACAAGCCTAATCGACCCAATCTCTCCTCATATGTCAGTTCTGCCACCCAGGAATCAGTCTGGTGAATCTTCACTGCACTCCCTCCATGGCAAGAACATCCTTCCTCAGACAAGAAGACCAAAGCTGCACATAATACTCCAGATGTGGTTTCACTAAGGCCATGTATAATTGCAGCAAGACAGCCTTGCTCCTGTACTCGAATCCTCTCGCTATGAAGGCCAACATACTATTTGCTGCCTTAACTGCCTGCTGCACCTGCATGCTTACTTTCCGTGACTGGTGCACAGGGACACCCAGGTCTCGCTGCACCTCCCCCTTTCCCAAACTATCGCCGTTCAGATAATAATCTGCCTTCCTTTTTTTGCCACCAAATTGGATAACCTCACATTTATCCACGTTATACTGCATCTGCCATGTATTTGCCCACTCACTCAACCTGTCCAAATCACACTGGAGTTTCTCTGCATCCTCCTCACAGCTCACACTCTCACCCATCTTTGTGTCATCTGCAAACTTGGATATATTACATTTAATTCCCTCATCTATATCATTAATATATATTGTGATTAGCTGGGGGCCTAGCACTGATCCCTGTGGTACCCCACTCGTCAGTGCCTGCCACTCGGAAAAAGACCCGTTTATTCCTACTCTTTGTTTCCTGTCTGCCAACCAGTTCTCTATCCATGTCAATATTTTACACTCCAATCCCATGTGCTTTAATTTTGCATGCTCATCTCTTATGTGGGACCTTATTGAAAGTCTTCTGAAAGTCCAAATGTACTACATCCACTGGTTCTCCCTTATCTATTCTACTAGTTACATCCTCAAAAGATTCCAGTAGATTTGTCGAGCATGATTTCCCTTTCGTAAATCCATGTTGACTTTGTCCGATCCCGTCATTGTTTTCCAAGTGCTCTGCTATTACATCTTTTCTAATGGACTCTCGCATTTTCCCCACCACTGATGTCAGGCTAACCGGTCTATAATTCCCTGTTTTCTCTCTGCCTCCTTTTTAAAATAGTGGGGTTACATTTGCTATCCTCCAATCCGTTGGAACTGTTCCAGAGTCTGTAGAATTTTGAAAAATGACCAGCAATGCATCTACTATTTCAAGGGCCGTGTCCACAAGTACTCTGGGATGTAGATTATCAGTCCCGGGGGATTTATCGGCCTTCAATCCCATCAATTTCCCGAACAATACTGATTTCATACAGTTCCTCCTTCTCATTAGACCCTATGTTCCCAACATTTCTGGGAGGTAATTTGTGTCCTCCTTTGTGAAGACAGAACCAAAGTATGTATTTAATTGGTCTGCCATTTCTTTGTTCTCCATTATAAATTCCCCCGTTTCTGACTGTAAGGGACCCACATTTGTCTTCACTAATCTTTTTCTCTTCACATATCTATAGAAGCTTTTACAGTCAGTTTTATGTTCTCTGCCAACTTACTCCTATACTCTCTTTTCCCCCCCCCCCTTAATCAATCCCTTTATCCTCCTTTGCTGAATTCTAAACTGCTCCCAATCCTCAGGTTTGCTGCTTGTTCTGGCCATTTTATATTTCTCCTTCTTGGATCTAATACTATCCCTAATTTCTTTTGTAAGCCACGGTTGAGCTACCCGTCCTGTTTTATTTTTGTGCCAGACAGGAATGAACAATTGTTGTAATTCATCCATACACTCTTTAAATGCTAGCCATTGCCTATCCACTGTCAACCCTTTAAGTAACGTTCCCCAATCTATCGTAGCCAACTCGCGCCTCATACCTTCATAGTTTCCTTTATTTAGATTCAGGACCCTAGTCTCGGAATCAACTCTCTCACTCTCCATTTTAATGAAGAAATCTATCATGTTATGGTCGCTCTTCCCCAAGGGACCCAGCACAACAAGATTGTTAACTAATCCTTTCTCATTACACAATACCCAGTCGAGGGTGGCCTGTTCTCTAGTTGGTTCTTCAACGTATTGGTCCAAAAAACCCATCACGTACACATTCCAGGAATTCCTCCTCTCTAGTATTATTGCTAATTTGGTTTGCCCAATCTATATGTAGATTAAGATCACCCATAATTACAGTTGCACCCTTATTGCATGCGTCTCTAATTTCCTGTTTACTGCCATCCTCTACATCACCGCTGCTGTTTGGGGGTCTATATACAGCCCCCACCAACATTTTCTGCCCCTTGGTGTTTCTTAGCTCCACCCATACAAATTCCACATCAGGATTCTCTGAGCTAATATCCTTCCTCACTATTGTATTGATTTCCTCTTTTACTAACAACGTTACTGCAGCTCCTTTCCCTTTTTTGCCTGTCCTTCCTAAATATTGAATACCCCTGGATGTTCAGTTCCCATCCTTGGTCACCCTGCAGACATGTCTCCGTAATCACAACAATATCATATCCATTTACATCTATTTGCGCAGTTAATTCACCTACCTTATTGCGAATACTCCGCGCATTGAAACACAATGCCTTTAGGCTTGTCTTTTTAACATTCTTCGTCATCTTAGCATTATTTCGCACTATGGCCCTATTTGTTTCTTGCCCTTGATTTCTATGCCTTCCACTTTTGCCTTTTTGTTTCCTGTCTTTCGTTTATATCGTTGTTTCCTCCTCCTCAGTCTCCCTCCTCAGGTTCCCATCCCCCTGCTATTCTAGTTTAAATCCTCCCCAACAGCACTAGCAAACACCCATGCGAGGACATCGTTTCCATCCTGTCTGGGTGTAACCCTTCCCGCTTGTACAGGTCCTACCTTCCCCAGAACCGGTCCCGATGTCCCAGGAATCTAAATCCCTCCCTCCTGCACCATTTTTCCAGCCATGCATTCATCTGGTCTATTCTCCTGTTCCTGCACTCACCAACTCGTGGCACAGGAAGTAATCCTGAAATTACTACCTTTGAGGTCCTGCTTTTTAATTTAGCTCCTAACTCCTTAAATTCATCTTTCAGGACCTCATCCCTTTTTCTGCCTATGTCGTTGGTACCGACATGTACCACGACCACTGGCTGTTCACCCTCCCCCTTCAGAATGTCCTGCAGCCGCTCCGAGACATCCTTGACCCTAGCACCAGTGAGGCAACATACCATCCTGGAGTCTCGTTTCTGGCCACAGAAACGCCTATCTGTTCCCCTTACAATTGAATCTCCTATCACTATGGCTCTCCCAGTCTTTCCCCCCCCTTCCTGTGCGGCAGAGCCATCTGTGGTGCCACGAACTTGGCTGTTGTTGCTTTACTCTGGGAGGTCATCCCCCCAACAGTATCCAAAACGGTATAGCTGTTTGAGAGGGGGATAGCCACAGGGGACTCCTGCACTACCTGCCTGCGCCTACTACTCTGCCTGGTGGTCACCCATCCCTTTTCTGCCTGTGCTGCCATTACCTGTGGTGTAACCACCTCACTAAACATGATATCCACGATGTCCTCAGCATCGCGGATGCTCCACTGTGAATCCACCCGCAGCTCCAGCTCCGTAATGTGGGTAGTCAGTAGCTGCAGATGGATACACTTCCTGCACACATGGTCGTCAGGACACTGGAAGCATCCCTGAATCCCCACAAATCGCAGGAGGAGCATATCACAGGGCTGAGCTCTCCTGCCATGACTTACCTTTAGATCAACTAGTTACTCCCTATAAAAAATACTAATTACAGGAGGGACCTTGTTCTACTCCAAACAGTACCCACTACAATCTAAGTTCCTTAATAAGTAACACTAATTTAAAAAAACACACTTTAGTAGCAGTCATGCACTCTGTCCCTCACGCATTCTCCCACCCACGCTCTCTCTCCCACCCACGCTCTCTCTCTCTCCCACCCACCCACCCACGCTCTCTCTCCCACCCGCCCACGCTCTCTCTCCCACCCACCCACGCTCGCTCTCTCTCCCACCCAGCCACGCTCGCTCTCCCACCCACGCTCTCCCTTGCTTGCTCTCTCGCTGTCTCACATTCTCACACCCTCTCACTCTTTCCCACTGTCTCTCTCTCACTCTGACTCTCTCTCAGGCACGCTCTCTCTCACACATGCGCTGTCTCACACGCTCTCTCTCTCTCACGCGCTCTCTCTCTCTCACGCGCTCTCTCTCTCTCACACACTCTCTCTCTCACACACGCTCTCTCTCCCACCCACCCACGCTCTCTCTCCCACCCACCCACCCTCACTGTCCCACCCTCGCTCTCCCTCGCTTGCTCTCTCGCTGTCTCACATTCTCACACTCTCTCACTCTTTCCCACTGTCTCTCTCTCACTCTGACTCTCTCACACGCTCTCTCTGTCACACACGCTCTCTCTCTCACACGCTCTCTCTCTCACACGCTCTCTCTCACGCACGCTCTCTCTCTCACACGCTCTCTCTCTCTCACACGCTCTCTCTCTCTCACGCTCTCTCTCTCTCACACGCTGTCTCTCTCGCACACACTCTCTCTCTCGCACACGCTCTCTCTCTCGCACACGCTCTCTCTCTCACACACGCTCTCTCTCTCGCACACGCTCTCTCTCTCACACACGCTCTCTCTCACACGCTCTCTCTCACACACGCTCTCTCTCACACACGCTCTCTCTCTCACACACGCTCTCTGTCTCACACACGCTCTCTCTCACACACGCTCTCTCTCTCACACGCTCTCTCTCACACGCTCTCTCTCACACGCTCTCTCTCTCGCACGCTCTCTCTCTCGCACGCTCTCTCTCTCGCACGCTCTCTCTCTCGCACGCTCTCTCTCAGGCACGCTCTCTCTCTCGCACGCTGTCTCTCTCGCACGTGCTCTCTCTCACACGCTCTCTCTCTCACGCACGCTCTCTCTCTCGCACGCTCTCTCAGGCACGCTCTCTCTCTCACACGCTCTCTCTCGCATGCTCTCTCACACACGCGCTCTCTCTCACACGCTCTCTCTCTCACACGCTCTCTCTCTCACACGCTCTCTCTCACACACGCTCTCTCTCACACACGCTCTCTCTCACACGCGCTTTCTCTCAGATACGCTCTCTCTCACACACACTCTCTCTCTCACACGCTCTCTCACTCTCCCTCGTACTCTCAGACACTCAGGCTGTCTCTCCCTCACTCTCTCACACGCACACAGGTGCGGATCCGAGGTATAGAATATAAGAGCAGGGAGGTTATGCTGGAACTGTATAACTCATTGGTTTGGCCACAACTTGAGTACTGTGTGCAGTTCTGGTCACCTCATTACAGAAAGGATGTAATTGCACGAGAGAGGGTAGAGAGGAGATTTATAAAGATGTTGCCAGGACTGGAAAAATGCAGCTATGAGGAAAGATTGGGTCGGCTGGGGTTGTTCTCCTTGGAACAGAGAAAGCTGCGGGGAGATCTGATTGAAATGTACAAAAGTTTGAGGGGCCTGGACAGGGTGGAGGTGAAGGGTCTATTCACCTTAGCAGAGAGGTCAGTGACGAGGGGGAATAGATTTAAAGTGATTGGTAGCAAAATTAGAGGGGAGATGAGGAAACACTTTTTCACCCAGAGGGTGGTGATGGTCTGGAACTCACTGCCTGAAAGGGTAGTTGAGGCAGAAACCCTCAACTCATTCAAAAGGAGTCCGGATATGCACCGCAAGTGCCGTAATCTGCAGGACTACAGACCAAATGCTGGAAGGTGGGATTAGGATAGGTGGATTGTTTTACGGCCAGCACAGACACGATGGGCCAAGTGGCCTCTTTCTGTGCCCGAAACCTTCTGATTCTATGATACGCACATGCTCTCTCTCTCTCTCTCACACTCAGACGTTCACACACGCTCTCTCACAGACTGTCACATGCTCTCTTGCACAGACACTCTCACACACTCACTCTCACAGTCTCCGACAGACACTCACAAACACTGTCTCAGATACTCACGCACACACACTCACGCACACACACTCACACACACACACTCGCGCGCACGCACTCTCTCACGCACACACTCTCACGCAGACACACTCTCACGCAGACACTCTCTCACGCACACACTCTCTCGCACACACTCTCACGCGCACGCACACTCTCGCGCGCACACTCTCTCGCGCGCGCACACTCTCTCGCGCGCACACTCTCTCGCGCGCACACTCTCTCGCCCGCACACTCTCTCGCCCGCACACTCTCTCGCCCGCACACTCTCTCGCCCGCACACTCTCTCGCCCGCACACTCTCTCGCCCGCACACTCTCTCGCCCGCACACTCTCTCGCCCGCACACTCACTCTCTCGCACACTCTCTCGCACACTCTCTCGCACACTGTCTCGCACACTCTCTCTCTCGCTCGCGCACACTCTCACGCACACACTCTATCACGCACACACTCGCACACACACTCTCTCTCACTCACACACTCTCGCGCGCACGCACACTCTCTCGCGCGCACGCACACTCTCTCGCTTGCACACTCTCTCGCTCGCACACTCTCTCGCTCGCACACTCTCTCGCTCGCACACACTCTATCACGCACACACACTCTATCACGCACACACACTCTATCACGCACACACACTCGCACACACACTCGCACACACACTCGCACACACACTCGCACACACACTCGCTCACACACTCTCTCACACTCTCTCACACTCTCTCACACACTCTCACACACTCTCTCACACTCACACACACTCTCACGCACACACACTCACACACACACACACTCTCTCTCACTCTCAGACACTCTCGCGCACACACTTTCTCGCGCGCACACACACTCTCGCGCGCACACTCTCTCGCGCACACGCACACTCTCTCGTGCGCAATCTCTCACGCGCGCGCCCACTCTCTCTTGCGGGCCCACACTCTCTCGCGGGCCCACACTCTCTCGCGGGCCCACACACTCTCGCGCGCCCACACACTCTCGCGCGCCCACACTCTCTCGCGCGCCCACACTCTCTCGCGCGCCCACACTCTCTCGCGCGCCCACACTCTCTCGCGCGCCCACACTCTCTCGCGCGCCCACACTCTCTCGCGCGCCCACACTCTCTCGCGCGCCCACACTCTCTCGCGCGCCCACACTCTCTCGCGCGCCCACACTCTCTCGCGCGCGCACACACTCTCTCGCGCGCGCACACACTCTCTCGCGCACACACTCTCTCGCGCACACACTCTCTCGTGCGCACACACTCTCTCGTGCGCACACACTCTCGCGCACACACTCTCTCGCGCACACGCACACTCTCTCGTGCGCAATCTCTCACGTGCGCGCCCACTCTCTCTCGCGGGCCCACACTCTCGCGCGCACACTCTCTCGCGCGCCCACACTCTCTCGCGCGCACACTCTCTCGCGCGCCCACACTTGTTCACTCTCTAGCACACACACACACTCTCTCATATACAGACTTATGCACTGTCTCTCTCACACACACACACACAGACACACACTTTCTCGCACACACAGATACATTCTCACACAGACACTCACGTTCTCTCTCACACAGACACTCACACACTCACTCTCACACAGACACTCACACACACTGTCTCAGATACTCAGGCACACACTCTCTCACGCACACACTCTCTCACGCACACACTCTCTCACGCACACACTCTCACGCGCGCACACTCTCATGCGCGCACACTCGCGCACACACTCTCTCGTGCGCGCACACTCTCGCGCACACGCACACTCTCTCGTGCGCAATCTCTCACGCGCGCGCCCACTCTCTCTCGCAGGCCCACACTCTCTCGCGCGCCCACACTCTCTCGCGCGCCCACACTCTCTCGCGCGCCCACACTCTCTCGCGCACCCACACTCTCTCGCGCGCCCACACTCTCTCGCGCGCCCACACTCTCTCGCGCGCCCACACTCTCTCGCGCGCCCACACTCTCTCGCGCGCCCACACTCTCTCGCGCGCCCACACTCTCTCGCGCGCCCACACTCTCTCGCGCGCCCACACTCTCTCGCGCGCCCACACTCTCTCGCGCGCCCACACTCTCTCGCGCGCCCACACTCTCTCGCGCTCCCACACTCTCTCGCGCTCCCACACTCTCTCGCGCTCCCACACTCTCTCGCGCGCCCACACTCTCTCGCGCGCCCACACTCTCTCGCGCGCCCACACTCTCTCGCGCGCCCACACTCTCTCGCGCGCCCACACTCTCTCGCGCGCCCACACTCTCTCGCGCGCCCACACTCTCTCGCGCGCCCACACTCTCTCGCGCGCCCACTCTCTCGCGCGCACACTCTCTCGCGCGCGCACACTCTCTCGCACGCACACTCTCTCGCGCGCCCACACTCTCTCGCGCGCACACACTCTCTCGCGCGCACACTCTCACGCACACACACTCACACACACACTCTCGCTCACTCTCAGACACACACACTCTCGCTCACTCTCAGACACTCTCGTGCACACACTCTCTCGCGCACACGCACACTCTCTCGCGCGCACACTCTCTCGCGCGCCCACACTTGTTCACTCTCTAGCACACACACACTCTCTCATATACAGACTTATGCACTGTCTCTCTCACACACACACACACAGACACACACTTTCTTGCACACACAGATATACTCTCACACAGACACTCACGTTCTCTCTCACACAGACACTCACACACTCACTCTCACACAGTCTCCGACAGACACTCACACACACTGTCTCAGATACTCACGCACACTCTCTCTCACGCACACACTCTCTCACGCACACACTCTCACGCACACTCTCACACGCACACACTCTCACACGCACACTCTCTCGTGCGCAATCTCTCACGCGCGCGCCCACTCTCTCTCGCAGGCCCACACTCTCTCGCGCGCCCACACTCTCTCGCGCGCCCACACTCTCTCGCGCGCCCACACTCTCTCGCGCGCCCACACTCTCTCGCGCGCCCACACTCTCTCGCGCGCCCACACTCTCTCGCGCGCCCACACTCTCTCGCGCGCCCACACTCTCTCGCGCGCCCACACTCTCTCGCGCGCCCACACTCTCTCGAGCGCCCACACTCTATCGCGCGCCCACACTCTATCGCGCGCCCACACTCTATCGCGCGCCCACACTCTCTCGCGCTCCCACACTCTCTCGCGCTCCCACACTCTCTCGCGCGCCCACACTCTCTCGCGCGCCCACACTCTCTCGCGCGCCCACACTCTCTCGCGCGCCCACACTCTCTCGCGCGCCCACACTCTCTCGCGCGCCCACACTCTCTCGCGCGCCCACACTCTCTCGCGCGCCCACACTCTCTCGCGCGCCCACACTCTCTCGCGCGCCCACACTCTCTCGCGCGCCCACACTCTCTCGCGCGCCCACACTCTCTCGCGCGCCCACACTCTCTCGCGCGCCCACACTCTCTCGCGCGCCCACACTCTCTCGCGCGCCCACACTCTCTCGCGCGCCCACACTCTCTCGCGCGCCCACACTCTCTCGCGCGCCCACACTCTCTCGCGCGCCCACACTCTCTCGCGCGCCCACACTCTCTCGCGCGCCCACACTCTCTCGCGCGCCCACACTCTCTCGCGCGCCCACACTCTCTCGCGCGCCCACACTCTCTCGCGCGCCCACACTCTCTCGCGCGCCCACTCTCTCGCGCGCGCACACTCTCTCGCGCGCGCACACTCTCACGCACACACACTCTCTCGCGCGCCCACACTCTCTCGCGCGCACACTCTCACGCACACACACTCACACACACACTCTCGCTCACTCTCAGACACACACACTCTCGCTCACTCTCAGACACTCTCGTGCACACACTCTCTCGCGCACACGCACACTCTCTCGTGCGCAATCTCTCACGCGCGTGCCCACTCTCTCTCGCGGGCCCACACTCTCTCGCGCGCCCACACTCTCTCGCGCCCACACTCTCTCGCGCGCACACTCTCTCGCGCGCCCACACTTGTTCACTCTCTAGCACACACACACTCTCTCATATACAGACTTATGCACTGTCTCTCTCACACACACACACAGACACACACACACTTTCTCGCACACACAGATACACTCTCACACAGACACTCACGCACTCTCTCTCACACAGACACTCACGCACTCTCTCTCACACAGACACTCACGCACTCTCTCTCACACAGTCTCCGACAGACACTCACGCACACTCTCTCAGATACTCACGCACACTCTCTCTCACGCACACTCTCTCTCACAGACACTCACGCTCTCTCTCTCTCACAGACACTCACACACTCACTCTCACACAGTCTCCGACAGACACTCACGCACACTCTCTCTCACGCACACTCTCTCTCGCGCGCACTCTCTCTCGCGCGCACTCTCTCTCGCGCGCACTCTCTCCTGCGCGCACTCTCTCTCGCGCACACTCTCTCTCGCGCACACTCTCTCGCGCGCACACTCTCTCGCGCGCTCTCTCTCACGCGCGCTCTCTCTCACGCGCGCACTCTCTCGCGCGCTCTCTCTCACGTGCGCACTCTCTCACGCGCGCACTCGCGCGCGCACACTCTCTCACGCGCACACTCTCTCACGCGCACACTCTCTCGCGCTCACACACTCTCGCGCGCCCACACTCTCTCGCGCGCCCACACTCTCTCGCGCGCCCACACTCTCTCGCGCGCCCACACTCTCTCGCGCGCCCACACTCTCTCGCGCGCCCACACTCTCTCGCGCGCCCACACTCTCTCGCGCGCCCACACTCTCTCGCGCGCCCACACTCTCTCGCGCGCCCACATTCTCTCGCGCGCCCACACTCTCTCGCGCGCCCACACTCTCTCGCGCGCCCACACTCTCTCGCGCGCCCACACTCTCTCGCGCGCCCACACTCTCTCGCGCGCCCACACTCTCTCGCGCGCCCACACTCTCTCGCGCGCCCACACTCTCTCGCGCGCCCACACTCTCTCGCGCGCCCACACTCTCTCGCGCGCCCACACTCTCTCGCGCGCCCACACTCTCTCGCGCGCCCACACTCTCTCGCGCGCCCACACTCTCTCGCGCGCCCACACTCTCTCGCGCGCCCACACTCTCTCGCGCGCCCACACTCTCTCGCGCGCCCACACTCTCTCGCGCGCCCACACTCTCTCGCGCGCCCACACTCTCTCGCGCGCCCACACTCTCTCGCGCGCACACTCTCTCGCGCGCCCACACTCTCTCGCGCGCACACTCTCTCGCACGCACACACACTCACACACACACACTCACACACACACACTCACACACACACTCTCGCTCACTCTCAGACACACACACTCTCGCTCACTCTCAGACACTCTCGTGCACACACTCTCTCGCGCACACGCACACTCTCTCGTGCGCAATCTCTCACGCGCGCGCCCACTCTCTCTCGCGGACCCACACTCTCTCGCGCGCCCACACTCTCTCGCGCCCACACTCTCTCGCGCGCACACTCTCTCGCGCGCCCACACTTGTTCACTCTCTAGCACACACACACTCTCTCATATACAGACTTATGCACTGTCTCTCTCACACACACACACACAGACACACACTTTCTTGCACACACAGATATACTCTCACACAGACACTCACGTTCTCTCTCACACAGACACTCACACACTCACTCTCACACAGTCTCCGACAGACACTCACACACACTGTCTCAGATACTCACGCACACTCTCTCTCACGCACACACACTCTCACGCACACACTCTCACGCACACTCTCACACGCACACACTCTCACGCGCACACACTCTCATGCGCACACACTCTCATGCGCACACACTCTCACGCGCACACACTCTCACGCGCACACACTCTCACGCGCACACTCTCACACGCACACTCTCACGTGCACACACGCACTCGCGCACACACTCTCTCGTGCGCGCACACTCTCTCGCGCGCCCACACACTCTCGAGCGCCCACACACTCTCGCACGCCCACACTCTCTCGCGCGCCCACACTCTCTCGCGCGCCCACTCTCTCTCTCGCGCGCCCTCGCGCACCCACTTTCCCTCGCGCACCCACTTTCCCTCGCGCACCCACTTTCCCTCGCGCACCCACTTTCCCTCGCGCACCCACTTTCCCTCGCGCACCCACACACTCCCGCGCGCCCACACACTCCCGCGCGCCCACACACTCTCTCACACGCAGTCACTCGTTCACTCTATCGCACACACACACACTCTCCCATATACAGACTTATGCACTGTCTCTCTCACACACACACACAGACACACACACACTTTCTCGCACACACAGATACACTCTCACACAGACACTCACGCACTCTCTCTCACACAGACACTCACGCACACTCTCTCACACAGACACTCACGCTCTCTCTCTCTCACAGACGCTCACACACTCACTCTCACACAGTCTCCGACAGACACTCACGCACACTCTCTCTCACGCACACTCTCTCTCACGCACACTCTCTCTCTCACGCACACTCTCTCTCACGCGCACACTCTCTCTCACGCGCACACTCTCTCGCGCGCACACTCTCTCGCGCGCCCACACTCTCTCGCGCGCACACTCTCTCGCGCGCACTCTCTCTCGCGCGCACTCTCTCGCGCGCACACTCTCTCTCGCGCGCACTCTCTCGCGCGCACACTCTCTCGCGCGCTCTCTCTCACGCGCGCACTCTCTCGCGCGCTCTCTCTCACGCGCACACTCTCTCACGCTCACACACTCTCTCGCGCCCACACTCTCTCGCGCGCACACTCTCTCGCGCGCCCACACTTGTTCACTCTCTAGCACACACACACTCTCTCATATACAGACTTATGCACTGTCTCTCTCACACACACACACACACAGACACACACTTTCTCGCACACACAGATATACTCTCACACAGACACTCACGTTCTCTCTCACACAGACACTCACACACTCACTCTCACACAGTCTCCGACAGACACTCACACACACTGTCTCAGATACTCACGCACACTCTCTCTCACGCACACACTCTCTCACGCACACACTCTCACGCGCACACACTCTCACGCGCACACACTCTCACGCGCACACTCTCACACGCACACTCTCACGTGCACACACGCACTCGCGCACACACTCTCTCGTGCGCGCACACTCTCTCGCGCGCCCACACACTCTCGCGCGCCCACACTCTCTCGCGCGCCCACACTCTCTCGCGCGCCCACACTCTCTCGCGCGCCCACACTCTCTCGCGCGCCCACACTCTCTCGCGCGCCCACACTCTCTCGCGCGCCCACTCTCTCTCTCGCGCGCCCACTCTCTCTCTCGCGCGCCCACTCTCTCTCTCGCGCGCCCACTCTCTCTCTCGCGCGCCCACTCTCTCTCTCGCGCGCCCACTCTCTCTCTCGCGCGCCCACTCTCTCTCTCGCGCGCCCACTCTCTCTCTCGCGCGCCCTCGCGCACCCACTTTCCCTCGCGCACCCACTTTCCCTCGCGCGCCCACTTTCCCTCGCGCGCCCACACACTCTCGCGCGCCCACACACTCCCGCGCGCCCACACACTCTCTCACACGCAGACACTCGTTCACTATCGCAAACACACACACTCTCCCATATACAGACTTATGCACTGTCTCTCTCACACACACACACACACACACTTTCTCGCACACACAGATACACTCTCACACAGACACTCACGCACTCTCTCTCACACAGACACTCACGCACTCTCTCTCACACAGACACTCACGCACTCTCTCTCACACAGACACTCACGCACTCTCTCTCACACAGACACTCACGCACTCTCTCTCACACAGACACTCACGCACTCTCTCTCACACAGACACTCACGCACTCTCTCTCTCACAGACACTCACGCACTCTCTCTCTCACAGACACTCACGCACTCTCTCTCTCACAGACACTCACGCACTCTCTCTCACACAGACACTCACGCACTCTCTCTCACACAGACACTCACACACTCACTCTCACACAGTCTCCGACAGACACTCACGCACACTCTCTCAGATACTCACGCACACTCTCTCTCACGCACACTCTCTCTCACAGACACTCACGCTCTCTCTCTCTCACAGACACTCACACACACACTCTCACACAGTCTCCGACAGACACTCACGCACACTCTCTCTCACGCACACTCTCTCTCACACGCACACTCTCTCTCACACGCACACTCTCTCTCGCGCACACTCTCTCGCGCGCACACTCTCTCGCGCGCACTCTCTCTCGCGCGCACTCTCTCTCGCGCGCACTCTCTCTCGCGCACTCTCTCTCGCGCACACTCTCTCTCGCGTACACTCTCTCGCGCGCACACTCTCGCGCGCACACTCTCTCGCGCGCACACTCTCTCGCGCGCACTCTCTCGCGCGCTCTCTCTCACGCGCGCACTCTCGCGCGCTCTCTCTCGCGCGCTCTCTCTCACGTGCGCACTCTCTCACGTGCGCACTCTCTCGCGCGCACTCTCGCGCGCGCACTCGCGCGCGCACACTCGCGCGCGCACACTCTCTCGCGCGCACACTCTCACACTCTCTCTCGCGCACACTCTCTCGCGCGCACTCTCTCTCGCGCGCACTCTCTCTCGCGCGCACTCTCTCTCGCGCGCACTCTCTCGCGCGCACTCTCTCGCGCGCACTCTGTCTCGCGCGCACTCTCTCTCGCGCGCACTCTCTCGCGCACACTCTCGCGCACACTCTCTCGCGCGCACTCTCTCACGCGCACTCTCTCACGCGCGCACACTCTCACGCGCACACTCTCTCACGCGCACACTCTCTCGTGCGCACTCTCTCTCGCGCGCACTCTCTCTCGCGCGCACTCTCTCTCGCACACACTCTCTCGCGCGCACTCTCTCTCGCGCGCACTCTCTCTCGCGCGCACTCTCTCTCGCGCGCACTCTCTCTCGCGCGCACTCTCTCGCGCGCACTCTCTCACGCGCGCTCTCTCTCACGCGCGCTCTCTCTCACGCGCGCACTCTCGCGCGCACTCTCTCACGCGCGCACTCTCTCACGCGCGCACACTCTCACGCGCACACTCTCTCACGCGCATACTCTCTCACGCACACACACTCGTGCACACACACTCATGCACACACTCTTGCGCGCACACACTCTCGCGCGCGCACTCTCTCACTCGCGCTCTCTCTCACGCGCGCACTCTCACGCGCGCTCTCTCTCACGCGCGCACTCTCACGCGCGCACTCTCTCTCACGCGCGCACTCTCTCTCACGCGCGCACTCTCACGCGCGCACTCTCACGCGCGCACTCTCACGCGCGCACTCTCACGCGCGCACTCTCACGCGCGCACTCTCACGCGCGCACTCTCACGCGCGCACTCTCACGCGCGCACTCTCTCACGCGCGCACTCTCACGCGCGCACTCTCTCACGCGCGCACACTCTCACGCGCACACTCTCTCACGCGCATACTCTCTCACGCGCACACTCTCTCACGCGCACACTCTCTCACGCACACACACTCGTGCACACACACTCATGCACGCACTCTCGCGCGCGCACTCTCACTCGCGCTCTCTCTCACGCGCGCACTCTCTCGCGCACTCTCTCGCGCGCTCTCACGCGCGCTCTCTCTCACGCGCGCACTCTCTCTCACGCGCACTCTCTCGCGCGCTCTCTCTCACGCGCGCACTCTCACGCGCGCACTCTCACGCGCGCACTCTCACGCGCGCACTCTCACGCGCGCACTCTCTCTCGCGCACACTCTCTCACGCGCGCACACTCTCTCGCGCGCACTCTCTCACGCGCACACTCTCTCACGCGCACACTCTCTCACGCTCACACTCTCTCACGCTCACACTCTCTCACGCGCACACTCTCACGCGCACACTCTCACGCGCACACTCTCACGCGCACACTCTCACGCGCACGCTCTCTCACGCGCACGCTCTCTCACGCGCACACTCTCTCACGCACACACACTCGTGCACACACACTCATGCACACACTCTCGCGCACGCGCGCGCACACACTCTCTCGTGCGTACACACTCTCTCGCGCGCAGACACGCTCTCTCGCTCGCAGACACTCGTGCACTCTCTCGCACACACACACACACTCGCTCATATACAGACTTATGCACTGCCTCTCTCACACACGGACACACACTCTCTCGCACACTCACACTCTAACTCTCTCACATACAGACTCATACTCTCGTGTTTTTCTGACTTCTCATTCTCATGTCTCTCTCAGTCTCATGCTGTCACATCCTTTCTCACAATCCTACATGATTACATATTTGTTATGATATTGACTCCCTAACCCAGTGAGGGTGAGGTGCGTGTGTCTGATAGGTAAGTTTGCTGTGTATTCTAATCATGAGTAGCTTTGAGTAAGAGTGTGTTTTTTGTGAGATTGTTGATGCGGGCCCGATGGAGGTTGAATTGCTCTCCGACAGCCGAGTAATTCACACGTTCACCTTCTGTTAATTCCTATCTGCAACATCAATTAAATTGTTTGTAGAAACTAATTGAATGTGGCTTAATCACACATCTTAATAGCTTTACACGGTTTGAACTTCCTGTTAATTCGAGTAATAAAATAAAATGAGTGCGCTGGCTGTGTAATTAGCGAGGTGGCTTGTGAAGAAATTAGTGCTTTATGGCTTGTAATAAAGAGAGTGTGCTGCCGCCTAATTGCGACGGACTCTCGCTGCAATCTGCTGATACTGAATTTTTTCTTTTAATTTGCACTCTGCTCCCAAGTGTTAATTATGTTTTAAAGGGACAGGCATGCTCCTGCTTTCGGAGTCCCCATCAATGAATTTCCATCCCATACCTGTTTTTTCCCCCTGCTGTCCTGAAGTTGCTGACTTTCACTCACGTTTGGATTCATTGGCTGGGCACCTTCTCACATTCCTCCTCTTATGGGCCTCAATAGGTCTCTGGGCAGAAAGGACGTGCTTGGCCTTCCCCCCCACTGACAAAATTAAATGGCGTCAGGAAAGTGGCAGGCACTCCAAGTGCTGGCTTCCCTCGCTATTTTATGGGCCCCACAGCCCGTTGCCTTGACCATCTCTGGAGGGCTGATAAAATTCAGTCCTGGCTCTTGAACTCATCAATGACATTGACTCTCCTGAGCAGTACTGTCTGTCCATCGCTCTTTTTTTTATTTGTTTCATAGGATGTGGGCGTCGCTGGCTAGGCCAGCATTTATTACCCATCCCTAATTGCCTTTGAGAAGGTGGTGGTGACCTGCCTTCTTGAACCGCTGCAGTCCATTTGGGGTAGGTACACCCACAGTGCTGTTAGGAAGGGAGTTCCAGCATTTTGACCCAGTGACAGTGAAGGAACGGTGATATAGTTCCAAGTCAGGATGGTGTGTGACTTGGAGGGGAACTTGCAGGTGGTGATGTTCCCATGTATCTGCTGCCCTTGTCCTTCTAGGTGGTAGAGGTTTAGAGGTCGCAGGTTTGGAAGGTGCTGTTGAAGGAGCCTCGGTGCGTTGCTGTTGTGCATCTTGTAGATGATACACACTGCTGCTACTGTGTGTGGTGGTGGAGGGGGTACCAGTCAAGCGGGCTGCTTTGTCCTGAGGCAGCACTGCACTGTCAGAGGGGCAGTACTGAAGGAGTGCTGCACTGTCAGAGGGATAGTACTGAGGGTGCTCTGGTCTCTCTAAGGGGCAGTTCTTAAATAGTTCATTACTATTGGAGGTCCCATCTTTTGGATGAGATGTTAAACGTGAGGCCCCATGTGCCCTCTCAGGTGGTTGTAAAAGATGCCGTGATGAAATATGAAGAGCAGCAAAGGAGTTCCTCCCTGCACTTCAGTGGCTCTCAAACTCATTTATGTGTCCAGTGGTTGTGGAAGGCGCTATATAAAAGCATAATAATAATAAAAGCAAAATACTGCGGATGCTGGATATCTGAAATAAGAACAAAAAATGCTGGAAATACTCAGCAGGTCTGGCAGCATCTGCGGAGAGAGAAGCAGAGTTAACGTTTCAGGTCAGTGACCCTTCTTCAGAACTTATATGCTGTATAAAAGCATGTTTTCTTACCTAGCGTCAGTGGCCCCTTTTTGTTTGTGAGCTTAAGGAGTGAATAACAACAGGATATTTGACCTGGAGGTACATCATTGTTGAATGCAACCCAACATCCAAATGGCATGGGTTCCAGCCGGAGCTTCTGGCAGCCATCAGGCACGGTGGGCCTGCCTGATTTTCCGCCCCTTTGTCACAACCCAGGGTCTAATCCCATCAGGGAATTTTTTTTTTATTTGTTTGTGAGATGTGGGCATAGCTGGTTATGCCAGCATTTATTGCCCATGCCTAAGTGCCCTTGAGAAGGTGGCATTGAGCTGCCGCCTTCAACCGCTGCAGACCATGTGATGTAGATACACCCACAATGCTGTTAGGGAGGGAGTTCCAGGATCTTTACCAAGCCATTGCGAAGGAATGGAGTTCTAAGTCAGGAGTTACCCAGGGATAGTGGTGGAGGAGTCTGGGACATTGTAAGGTATGATTCCATGAGTATGACTATGTTGCTTGACTAGCTCTCCCAACTTTGGCACAAGCCCCCAGATGTTAGTGAGGAGGACTTTGCAGAATCGACAGGGCTGGGTTTGCCGTTGTCATGTCCATGCCTAGGTCGATGCCAGGTGGTCCGTCCAGTTTTATTCCTTTTTGACTTCCCTGTAGCGGTTTGATACAACTGAGTGGCTTGCTAGGCCGTTTCAGAGGTTGGTTAAGAATCAACCACATTTCTGTGGGCCTAGAGTCACACACACAGCCATTTACGGCACAGAAGGAGGCCATTCAGCTTATCGAGTTTCTGCTGGCTCTCCCACAAGCAATCCAGTCAGTCCCATTCCCCTGCTCTATCCCCGTAGCCCTGCAAGTTTATTTCTTTCAAGTACCCATCCAATTTCCTATTGAAATCATTCATTGTCTCCATTTCCACCACCCTTGTAGGCAGCGAGTTCCAGGTCATTACAACACGCTGTGTAAAAAGGTTCTTCCTCACAACCCCTGCATCTCTTGCCAAAAACCTTAAAACTGTGTCCCCTTCTAACATTAGCTCATGGAAACAGTTCATCCTTGTCTGCCTTATCTAAACCTGTCATAATCTTGTACACCTCTCTCCTACCTCCCTCAATCCCCTTTCCTTCTAGGAGAACAGCCCCAGCTTTTCCAACCTAACCTTGTAGCTAAAGTCCCTCATTCCTGCAACCATTCTGGTAAATCTCCTCTGCAGCCTTTCAAGGACCCTCACATCCTTTCTAAAGTGTGGTGACCAGAACTGGATGCAATACTCGAGTTGTGGCCTCATCAGCGCTTTATAAATGTTCAGCATAACTTCCCTGCTTTTTTACTCAATGCCTGTATTTATAAAGCCCAAGATCCCATATGCTTTACTAACCACTCTTTCAATATGTCCTCCCACCTTCAAAGATCGATGCACATGAACCCCCAGGTCCCTCTGTCCATGTACACTCTTTAGAACTGTGCCATTAAATCTATATTGCCTCTCTTTATCCCTTCTGCCAAAATGTATCACCTCACACTTCTCTGTATTAAATTCCATCTGCCATCTGTCTGCCCATTCTGCTAGCCTATCTATGTCCTGTTGCAGTTGATTTGTATCTTCCACTCTTTTTACCACTCCTCTAAATTTGATATCATTGGCAAATTTTGAAATTTTACTCTGTATTCCATTATCCAAATCATTCATAGGTAACAAAAAAAGCAGTGCTCCTAGCACTGACCCTTGGGGAAAACCCCTGTCTACCATCCTGCAGTCTGTAACAACCATTTCCCAAGACTCACAGTTTTCTGTCCTTAAGCCAATTTTTTTTATCCAAGCTGACACTGACCGTCCTATTCCATGAGCCTCAAGTTTATTAAACAGTCTTTTATGTGGTACCTTGTCAAAAGCTTTCTTAAAATCCATATAAAGAACATCCACTGCATTCCCTTCATCAACCTTCTCTGTTACTTCATCAAAAAATTCAATTAAATTAGTCGAGCATGATCTGCCTTTTACAAATCCGTGCTGGCTCTCCTTAATTAACTCAAAAGCCTGTTGATTTTTTTCCCTGATTATTGTTTCTAAAACCTTACCCACTACTGATGTTAAACTAACTGTTCTGTAGTTACTAGGACTGTCCTTACACCCTTCCTTGAATAAGGGTGTCACATTTGCCACACTCCAATCCTCTGGCACCTCCCGTATCCAGGTAAGATTGGAAGATTATGGCAAGCCCTTCCGCTATCTCCATAACCACTTCCTTTAGCAACCTGGGATGCAAACCATCTGGACCAGGTGACTTATCCACTCTACGCACAGCCAACCTTTCCAGTACCTCCCGCTTATCAATTTTCACCCCATTTCCTCTTCTACCAATATTTTGTCAACATTCTCTTCCTTAATAGCCACTGATACAAAGTACTCATTAAGTATTCTAGCCTTGCCCTCCTCTAAGTATATATCACCCTCTTTGTCCCTAATAGGACACACCCTGCCTCTTACTATCTGCTTACTATTTACCTGCTGGTAGAAGATTTTTGGGTTCACTTTTATGTTGACTGCCTTTCTATTCTTATATTCTCTCTTTGCCAGTTTTATTTTCCTCTTCACTTTCCCTATTGATTTATTGTATTTGACCTGGTTCTCACTTGAAGAATTGACCTGACATGCATCAAACACACTCTTTTTTTGTTTCATCATATTATCTATCTCACTCATCATCCAATGAGCCCGAGCTTTGATTCCCCTACCCTTCACCCTCATTGGAATGTGCCTAGCCTGTACCCGAAACATCTCCTCCTTCAAGATCACCCATTGTTCGGTTACAGTTTTTTTCCTGTTTATCTTTGGTTCCGTTTTATCCTGGCTAGATCCCCTCTTATGCCATTGAAATTTTCATCCTTCCGATTTAGAAGTTCTACTTTAGATTAGACCTTGTCTTTTCCATTACTAATTTTTTTTTATTTGTTCCTGGGATGTGCGCGTCGCTGGCTAGGCCAGCATTTATTGCCCATCCCTAATTGCCCTTGAGAAGGTGGTGGTGAGCTGCCTTCTTGAACCGCTGCAGTCCATGTTGGGTAGGTATACCCACAGTGCTGTTCGGAAGGGAGTTCCAGGATTTTGACCCAACAACTGTGAAGGAACGGTGATATAGAGCAATCGGCCAGAGGACCAATAGACTAAACTGCCATTAGGTAACCAATGCATCGCATTCTTTTAAACCCTTTCTCCTCATCCTTTAGTATTGTTAATGTCAACAATAAATAGCTCAGTGAACTGTATTCAGTGTCTGGGTCTCTAAATTCCATTCCCTCATCTGTAAAGTAACAGTTGTGTTCCTGGACTAATAATCTAGAGAATGTGAGTTCAAATCCCAACAGATCAGTGTGAAAATTTGAATTCGATTTAATAAATCTGGAATTAAAAAGCTGGGATCATCAAAACAAAGCATCAAGTTGATGGTTTGTCATAAAACCCATCTGGTTCACTCATGTCCTTGAGGGAAGGAGAGCTGCGGCCATGACCCAGTCTGGCTTATATATGACTTTTTAAAATGCGTTTTCATGGGATGTGGTTGTCGCTGGCAAGGCCAGCATTTGAATTACCCTGGAGAAGGTGGTGGTGAGCTGCCGCTGAAACCACTGCAGTCCATGGAGTGTAGGTGCACCCACAGTGCTGATAGGGAGGGAGTTCCAGGATTTTGATCCAGCGACAGCGAAGAAACGGCGATATAGTTCCAAGTCAGGATGGTGTGTGACTTGGAGGGGAACTTGCAGGTGGTGGTGTTCCCATGCATTTGCTGCCCTTGTCCTTCTAGGTGGTAAAGTGGGTTTGGAAGATGCTGTCGAAGGAGCCTTGGATGGTTGCTGCAGTGCATCTTGTAGATGGTACACACTGCTGCCACTGTGCGTCGGTGGTGGAGGGAGTGAATATTTGTGGATGGGGTGCCAATCAAGTGGGCTGCTTTGTCCTGGATGGTGTCGAGCTTCTTGAGTGTTGTTGGAGCTGCACCCATCCAGGCAAGTGGAGATTATTCCATCACACTCCTGACTTGTGCCTTGTAGATGGTGGACAGGCTTTGGGGAGTCAGGACGTGAGGTACTCACTGCAGGATTCCCAGCCTCTGACCTGCTCTTGTAGCCATGGTGTTTATATGGCTACTCCAGTTCAGTTTCTGTTAATTGGTAACCCTCAGGATGTTGTCAGGGATGATCACTCTTACTCAAGTGTTCCCCCACAGACATTTGGTCCACTGGGCCCACCTCATTTCTTAGCACCAGATCCTGCAATGCCTCCTTCTTAGTTGGACTGGGAACATAGTCCTGAACATATTTCAGAAATTCTTCCCTCCTCCTTACCCTTTACTCTAACATTATCCCAATCGATATTTGGGTAATTTAAGTCCCCAATATCACCACTCTGTAGTTCTTGCACATTTCTGTGATTTCTCTGCAGATTTGCTGCTCCGTCTCTCTCTCACTTTTAGGAGACTATAGAATACCCCCCCGTAGCGCGAGCGTACCCTTTTTTGCTTTTCAGCTGTGAGGATCCCGTTAGGAGACTAATAAAAAGAGACGGTCAAATTCCCAATTCTTACTAAAAAGAATTACACCACAAGATTTCACATTTTAAACAAAAAAAATTATTGTACAAGAGATAAACAAAGCAAAACACTACTGACTTAACACGACAGCTTGAGACATTTCAATTTTAAACTTAAAATCTTAACAAACACTTCCGTTTGACTTTCACTTCCATGCCAGGTGTTCCCTACACTTTAGAGGATCTTAGTGATTTGTTCACTTCTCCTGGACCCAATCCATAGCTCTTAGGATTTCACTTCGATTTCCTTAGCTTCGCAGCTGTCTTCTGAGGTATGAGATCACCTCCTGAATCTGGGCTTCCGCCCCTTGAGCATGAGCCTGCCTCAAAACAGAAATACCCCTGGTTCCCAGTGGCATCTTTGCTCCTGAGTCTAACTGACTTCCAAAAGTTAACAGCTTTCCAAAAGTCAACTTGTTGTCTAAAAACCAACTGACTGACTGTGTCAGCAAGCACCCAGAAAAAACACCAAATCCAAGAGGCATCTCACTAGCAACATCTATCTCCACAGCAAGTAGTTCATGTGGGATTAAGCTAATTACCTCCAACTCCAAATCTCTTCATTCTGGGAAATCATATGAATAATATAAACCCCTGATGACAGCTACAGACACACTGTTTCCATTAAAAAGTTCAGAGAGGCTCCCATTGTTTAGGATCTCCACACTTCCCAAGCGACAGGTCTCAGCTGCCCATCTATGAACAAAAAAAACCCTATTCCCTCTTATGCAATCTAGTTAGCAATTAATTTTATTTAATGCCTCTGGACCTGCTTCGTGCCACTAACTGTGTTACATACACCACGATTGAAATTTTAAATTTGCCACCTCCAAGTTTGTGCAAATGCTCAGCTTTAGAGAGAAAAAAACCATCATCAACCAATCACTTACCTGCTTTCCTGTGACGCCACACTTTGTTTCTTTTCTAAACCGATCTGTTCGCTCTGAGCCCCACCCCACCTTCCCACTTCAGCTTTCTTTCCTTCCCGCTAGTCTCGCTCCCAGTCACTGCTCTTTTATCCTTCCCGCCAGTCTCGCTGTACTCTCACTCTCTGTTTCTGCTCTTTTATCCTTCTCGCCAGTCTCGCTGTACTCTCACTCTCTGTCGCTGCTCTTTTATCCTTCCCGCCTGTCTTGCTGTACTCTCACTCTCTGTCGCTGCTCTTTTATCCTTCCCGCCAGTCTCGCTGTACTCTCACTCTCTGTCGCTGCTCTTTTATCCTTCTCGCCAGTCTCGCTGTACTCTCACTCTCTGTCGCTGCTCTTTTATCCTTCCTGCCAGTCTCGCTGTACTCTCACTCTCTGTCGCTGCTCTTTTATCCTTCCCACCTGTCTCGCTGTACTCTCACTCTCTGTCGCTGCTCTTTTATCCTTCCCGCCAGTCTCGCTGTACTCTCACTCTCTGTCGCTGCTCTTTTATCCTTCCCGCCTGTCTCGCTGTACTCTCACTCTCTGTCGCTGCTCCTTTATCCTTCCCGCCAGTCTCACTGTACTCTCACTCTCTGTCGCTGCTCTTTTATCCTTCCCGCCAGTCTCGCTGTGATCTCACTCTCTGTCGCTGCTCTTTTATCCTTCCCGCCAGTCTCACTGTGATCTCACTCTCTGTCACTGCTCTTTTATCCTTCCGGTAGTCTCGCTGTGCTCTCACTCTCTGTCGCTGCTCTTTTATCCTTCCGGTTGTCTCGCTGTGCTCTCACTCTCTGTCGCTGCTCTTTTATCCTCCCCACCAGTCTCGCTCTCTGTCACACGCTCTTTTATCCTCCTCACCAGTCTTACTGTGTTCTCACTCTCTGTCGCTGCTCTTTTATCCTCCTCACCAGTCTCACTGTGCTCTCACTCTCTGTCGCTGCTCTTTTACCCTCCCCGCCGGTCTCGCTCTCTGTCGCTGCTCTTTTATCCCTGCCGCTGGTCTTGTTGGCCAAACTGGGTAAGGTTGGCAGATATCCTTCCCTTTTGGACATGAATGAAATAGTGAACTTACATTCATGAAATCTGCTAATTTCTGGCCTGACAGCAGGCAAATCATCATGAAAACTACTGGATTGTCATAAAAACCCAACTGGGTCACTAATGTTCTTCAGAGATGGACGCCTGTCACCTCTATCTAGTCTGGTCTACACGCGAGTCTGCCCACTCACTATGATTGATTCAGTAGCCTCAGCACAAGTGAGCATAAGAACATAAGAAATAGGAGCAGGAGTAGGCCATTTGTCCCCTCGAACCTGCCCCGCCATTCAATAAGATCATGGCTGATCTGCCCCAGACCGCAACTGCTCTTTCGTGCCAGCTTGTCATAGCCCTCAACTCACCGATATTTCAAAAATCTATCTACCTCCTTTTTAAATACTTTCAGTGATCTAGCCTCCACAACTCTCTGAGGTAGAGAATTCCAGATATTCGCTACCCTCTGAGAGAAGAAATTCCTTCGCATCTCAGTTTTAAATGAGTGTCCCCTTATTCTGTAACTTTGTCCCCTAGTTCGAGATTCCCCCACTAGTGGAAACATCTTCTCAACATCTACCGTGTCAAAGCCCCCTCAGAATCTTGTACATTTCAATAAGATCACCCCTCATTCTTCTAAACTCTAATGAATAAAGGCCTAACCTGTTTAGCTGTTCTTGATAAATCAACCCCTTCATCCCAGGAATCAGCCCAGTGAATCTCTTTTGAACTGCCTCCAATGCCAGTATATCCTGTCTTAAATACAGGGATCAAAACTGTACGCAGTACTCCAGGTGTGGACTCGCCAACACCCTGTACAGTTGTAACAAGACTTCGCTATTTTTAAACTCTAACCCCCTAGCAATAAAGGCAAAAATTCCATTTGCCTTCTTAATTACTTGCTACACCTGCATGCTAACCTTTTGTGTTTCTTGTACAAGAACACCCAGATCCCTCTGTACTGCAGTATTTTGTAGTCTTTCTCCATCTAAATAATAATTTGCCTTTTTATTCTTCCTACCAAAGTGGATTACCTCACACTTTCCTACATTAAACTCCCCACTCACTCAACCTATCTATATCCCCTTGCAGATTCCTTATGTCCTCATCACAACAATTCCTTCCAGCTATTTTTGTATTGTCAGCAAATTTGGATATATTACACTCTGCCCCCTCCTCCAAGTCATTAATATAGATAGTAAATAATTGAGGCCCTAGGACTGTTCCTGGTGGCACCCCACTAGTTACGTCTTTCCAACCTGAAAAAGACCCATTAATCCCGACTCTGTCTTCTGTGAGTTAACCAATCCTCAATCCATGCTAATACATTACCCCCAATACTGTTACCCCCAATCTTGTGCAATAATCTTTTGTATGGCACCTATTGAATGCCTTCTGGAAATCCAAATACACTACAAGTTGATGGTTTGGCTGAGGATCCTTGCTTAGAAGATTCTGTGTGCTTATCTAATTTTTTGTCTACGTTTGTTGGTTTATGGTGGGGGCAGGCCTGGGAGGTGCTATTGGTCTGATGCCAGACTGTGCTTACACTGTCTGATACCCTTACAATGTAATGGGAGATGGTGTAATGTGAGTCTTTCCAAGGATACAGAGTCTGCAGCTTAATGCTGCAAGGTAGATCCAAAGGGAAATGAGCTTTGGGTGACTGCTGTCTGGAGATCACTGTCTGCACCCAAAGACGTTTGATTCCTGTGATCGGGACTGATTGCGTTGCAACTTGTAAATGTATATTCTCTCTAACCACGAACTCTGAAAACCCCCTTGCATTTCCCATTTATCATTGATCCAAGTCAGTTTTTCATCCATGTTCATAATTTAAGCACAAGGGGTCACATGTACAAAATAAGGACATCCACCGATCATTGTCAGCTACTATCCTTCTCTTCATTATTCTTAATAACACCCTGCCTACCCACCTTCTCCTCATATCCCTCAACTCCACCTACCCACCTTCTCCTCATATCCCTCAACTCCACCTACCCACCTTCTCCTCATATCCCTCAACTCCACCTACCCACCTTCTCCTCATATCCCTCAACTCCACCTACCCACCTTCACCTCATATCCCTCAACTCCACCTACCCACCTTCTCCTCATATCCCTCAACTCCACCTACCCACCTTCACCTCATATCCCTCAACTCCACCTACCCACCTTCTCCTCATATCCCTCAACTCCACCGACCCACCTTCTCCTCATATCCCTCAACTCCACCTACCCACCTTCTCCTCATATCCCTCAACTCCACCTACCCACCTTCTCCTCATATCCCTCAACTCCACCTACCCACCTTCACCTCATATCCCTCAACTCCACCTACCCACCTTCTCCTCATATCCCTCAACTCCACCGACCCACCTTCTCCTCATATCCCTCAACTCCACCTACCCACCTTCTCCTCATCCCTCAACTCCACCTACCCACCTTCACCTCATATCCCTCAACCCCACCTACCCACCTTCACCTCATATCCCTCAACTCCACCTACCCACCTTCACCTCATATCCCTCAACTCCACCTACCCACCTTCTCATATCCCTCAACTCCACCTACCCACCTTCTCCTCATATCCCTCAACTCCACCTACCCACCTTCACCTCATATCCCTCAACTCCACCTACCCACCTTCTCCTCATATCCCTCAACTCCACCTACCCACCTTCTCCTCATCCCTCAACTCCACCTACCCACCTTCTCCTCATCCCTCAACTCCACCTACCCACCTTCACCTCATATCCCTCAACCCCACCTACCCACCTTCACCTCATATCCCTCAACTCCACCTACCCACCTTCACCTCATATCCCTCAACTCCACCTACCCACCTTCTCCTCATATCCCTCAACTCCACCTACCCACCTTCTCCTCATATCCCTCAACTCCACCTACCCACCTTCACCTCATATCCCTCAACTCCACCTACCCACCTTCTCCTCATATCCCTCAACTCCACCGACCCACCTTCTCCTCATATCCCTCAACTCCACCTACCCACCTTCTCCTCATCCCTCAACTCCACCTACCCACCTTCACCTCATATCCCTCAACCCCACCTACCCACCTTCACCTCATATCCCTCAACTCCACCTACCCACCTTCACCTCATATCCCTCAACCCCACCTACCCACCTTCACCTCATATCCCTCAACTCCACCTACCCACCTTCACCTCATATCCCTCAACTCCACCTACCCACCTTCACCTCATATCCCTCAACTCCACCTACCCACCTTCTCCTCATATCCCTCAACTCCACCTACCCACCTTCTCCTCATATCCCTCAACTCCACCGACCCACCTTCTCCCCGTATCCCTCAGTAGTCTCTTGATTCCATGTATTCTGTTGATGCAGTGATAAAGTTAAGTTGATTGCTCTTTGGGTGAAGAACTTCCGCTGGATTTCACTCCTCACTTTCAACTTCCTGACTTTTAATGTATGTCTGTGGGATTTGAGTCCCTGGCCATTGGGAACGATTTGTCTGGATCAGTTCTGCTGATCCCTTCATAATTCTTGAACACTTCAGTTAGACGGCTGGAAGTTGCCTCCTTATCATGATTTGGTGTTGCTTTGAGTTCCTGGTGCCAGAGTGATTGCTGAGCTGTATGCCTGAATATTTATGCTGGGAGTTCAAGGACACGAATAGCTCTTAATGCTCTTTCTCTGCTGCCCGATAGGATTACATGCAGAATGTTCACGGCAAGGAAATCGATCTGCTGCGGACCACGGTGAAAGTCCCGGGTAAGAGGCCTCCGCGGGCAACAGCAGGTAACGCTCCGAGCGCAAGTCCCAAGGCCAACGGCCTCACCAAAGACCGGAGTAACCTGCAACTGGCTGGTAGTCAGGGTAAGTGCTGGTGCCTTTCCTCTGTGTGCTTTCGGCACACTCTGTCGATAGGGGTGTGTTTACACTTGGTGAATGTGGTGAGCTTTGAATCGGTGCTGGTGTGAGATTGGTGCCAGTTTGAGGCCTGTGTCAGTCAGTGATTAGCGTGGTCAGTGTTTTTTAAAATTCTTTCACAGGATGTTAGTGTCATTGGCTAGGCCAGCATTTATTGCCCGTCCCTGATTGCTCCAGAAGGTGGTGGTGAGCTGCCTTCTTGAACCGCTGCAGTCCATGTGGGGTAGGTTCACCCACAGTTCTGTTAGGAAGGGAGTTCCAGGATTTTGACCCAGCAACAGTGAAGGAACAGCGATATAGTTCCAAGTCAGGCTGGTGTGAGGCTTGGAGGGGAACCTGCTGGTGGTGGTGTTCCCATGCATTTGCTGCCCTTGTCCTTCTAGTTGGTAGAGGTCGCGGGTTTGGAAGGTGCTGTTGAAGGAGCCTTGGTGAGTTGCTGCAGTGCATCTTGCAGATGGTACACACTGCTGCCACTGTGCATGGTGGTGGAGGGAGTGAATGTTTGTGTATGGGGTGCCAATCAAGTGGACTGCTTTGTCCTGGATGGTGTCGAGCTTCTTGAGTGTTGTTGGAGCTGCACCCATCCAGGCAAGTGGAGAGTATTCCATCACACTCCTGACATGTGCCTTGTAGATGGTGCACAGGCTTTGGGGAGGCAGGAGGTGAGTTACTCGCTGCAGAATTCTCAGCCTCTGATCTGCTTTTGTAGCCACGGTCTTTATGTGGCTGGTCCAGTTCAGTTTCATGGTCAGTGGTGACCCCCAGGGTGTTGATAGTGGGGGTTCAGTGATGGTAATGCCATTGAATGTCAAAGGAGATGGTTAGATTCTCTCTTGTTGGAGATGGTCATTGCCTGGCAGTTGTATGGCGTGAACGTTGCTTGCCACTTAACAACCCAAGCCTAAATATTGTCCAGGTCTTGCTGCATATGGACGTGGGCTGCTTCAGTATCTGAGGAGTCGCCAATGGTGCTGAACATTATGCAATCATCAGCGAACATTCCCACTTCTGACTTTGCGATGGAGGCAAGGTCATTGATGAAGCAGCTGAAGATGGTTGGGCCAAGGACACGACCCTGAGGAACCCATGCAATGATACTCTGGGACTGAGATGATAGACCTCCAACAACCACAACCATCTTCCTTTGCGCTAGGTATGACTCCAACCAGTGGAGACTTTTCCCCTTGATTCCCATTGACTTCAGTTTTGCTCGGGCTCCTTGATGCCATTCTCAGTCAAATGCTACCTTGATGTCAAGGGCAGTCACTCTCACCTCACCTCTTGCATTCAGCTCTTTTGTCCATGTTTGGGCCAAGGCTGTAATGAAAACAGGGGCCAAGTGGCCCTGAGGGAACTCGAAGTGAGTGTCAGTGATTTTTTTTTTAATTCTTGCATAGGAGGTGAGCATCGCTGGCAAGACCAGCATTTGTTGCCCATCCCTAATTGCCCTTGAACGGAGTGGCTAGCCAGGCCATTTCAGAGGGTCTGGAGTCACATGTAGGCCAGACCTGGTAAGGACGGCAGATTTCATTCCCTAAAGGACGTTAGTGAACCAGATGAGTTTTTATGACAATCCATGATAGCGTCATGGCACCGTTACTGAGACTAGCTTTCAATTTGACATTTTTATTTCTTATTTGAATTTATTAATTAATTGAATTTAATTTCCACCAGCTGCCATGGTGGGATTTGAACCTGTGTTCCCAGGGCATTAGGCTGGGCCTCTGGATTACTAGTTCAGTGACATTAGCACTATGCCACCGTTTCCCCCTGAGCAGGTTATTGCAAAGCAAGTGCCGCTTGATAGCACTGTTGATGACGCCTTCCATCACTTTACTGATGATTCAGAGTAGGCTGATGGGGCGGTAATTGGCCGGTTTGGACTTGTCCTGCTTTTTATGTACAGGACATACCTGGGCAATTTTCCACATTGCCGGGTAGATGCCAGTGTTGCAGCTGTACTGGAACAGCTTGGCTAGGGGCGCGGAAAGTTCTGGAGCACAAGTCTTCAGTACTATTGCTGGAATATTGTCAGGGCCCATAGCCTTTGCAGTATCCAGTGCCTTCAATCGTTTCTTGATATCACATGGAGTGAATGGGATTGGCTGAACACTGGCATCTGTGATGCTGGAGACTTCAGGAGGAGGCCGAGATGGATTATCAACTCGGTACATCTGGCTGAAGATGGATGCAAATGCTTCAGCCTTGAATTTTTGCACTGATGTGCTGGGTTTCCCATTGAGAATGGGGATATTTGTGGAGTCTCCTCCTCCCGTTAGTGTCTTTTGGTGATTGTTGCTGGTTTAGGGTCAGTACCCGTCGGTGATTGGTCCTGGTCTAAGACCTCCACCCCCATGTCAGAGGAACTAGCAGTGGGGGGGGAGTCGAAAGGCAATGGGGAGAGAGTCGAGTGGAAGTGGGGGAGGGAGTCGAGTGGCAGTTGTGGGGGAGAGAGTCGAGTGGCAGTTGTGGGGGAGAGAGTCGAGTGGCAGTTGTGGGGGAGAGAGTCGAGTGGCAGTTGTGGGGGAGAGAGTCGAGAGGCAGTGGGGGAGGGAGTCGAGTGGCAGTGGGGGAGGGAGTCGAGAGGCAGTGGGGGAGGGAGTCGATTGGCAGTCGGGTAGGGAGTCGAGTGGCAGTGGGGGAGGGAGTCGAGTGGCAGTGGGGGAGAGAGTCGAGTGGACGTGGGGGAGAGAGTCGAGTGGCAGTGGGGGAGAGAGTCGAGTGGCAGTGGGGGAGAGAGTCGAGTGGCAGTGGGGGAGGGAGTCGAGTGGCAGTGGGGGAGGGAGTCGAGTGGAAGTGGGGGAGAGAGTCGAGTGGAAGTGGGGGAGAGAGTCGAGTGGAAGTGGGGGAGAGAGTCGAGTGGAAGTGGGGGAGAGAGTCGAGTGGAAGTGGGGGAGAGAGTCGAGTGGAAGTGGGGGAGAGAGTCGAGTGGCAGTGGGGGAGAGAGTCGAGTGGCAGTGGGGGAGAGAGTCGAGTGGCAGTGGGGGAGAGAGTCGAGTGGCAGTGGGGGAGGGAGTCGAGTGGCAGTGGGGGAGAGAGTCGAGTGGAAGTGGGGGAGAGAGTCGAGTGGAAGTGGGGGAGAGAGTCGAGTGGAAGTGGGGGAGAGAGTCGAGTGGAAGTGGGGGAGAGAGTCGAGTGGAAGTGGGGGAGAGAGTCGAGTGGCAGTGGGGGAGGGAGTCGAGTGGCAGTGGGGGAGAGAGTCGAGTGGACGTGGGGGAGAGAGTCGAGTGGAAGTTGGGGAGAGAGTCGAGTGGCAGTGGGGGAGAGAGTCGAGTGGCAGTGGGGGAGGGAGTCGAGTGGCAGTGGGGGAGGGAGTCGAGTGGCAGTGGGTGAGGGAGTCGAGTGGCAGTGGGGGAGGGAGTCGAGTGGCAGTGGGGGAGGGAGTCGAGAGGCAGTGGGGGAAGGAGTCGAGAGGCAGTGGGGGAGGGAGTCGATTGGCAGTGGGGTAGGGAGTCGAGTGGCAGTGGGGGAGGGAGTCGGGTGGCAGTGGGGGAGAGAGTCGGGTGGCAGTGGGGGAGAGAGTCGGGTGGAAGTGGGGGAGAGAGTCGAGTGGCAGTGGGGGAGAGAGTCGAGTGGCAGTGGGGGAGGGAGTCGAGTGGCAGTGGGGGAGGGAGTCGAGTGGCAGTGGGGGAGGGAGTCGAGTGGCAGTGGGGGAGGGAGTCGAGAGGCAGTGGGGGAGGGAGTCGTGTGGAAGTGGGGGAGAGAGTCGAGTGGAAGTGGGGGAGAGAGTCGAGTGGCGGTGGGGGAGAGAGTCGAGTGGCGGTGGGGGAGGGAGTCGAGTGGCAGTGGGGGAGGGAGTCGAGTGGCAGTGGGGGAGGGAGTCGAGTGGCAGTGGGGGAAGGAGTCGAGTGGCAGTGGGGGAGGGAGTCGAGAGGCAGTGGGGGAGGGAGTCGATTGGCAGTCGGGTAGGGAGTCGAGTGGCAGTGGGTGAGAGAGTCGAGTGGCAGTGGGGGAGGGAGTCGAGTGGCAGTGGGGGAGGGAGTCGAGTGGCAGTGGGGGAGGGAGTCGAGTGGCAGTGGGGGAGGGAGTCGAGAGGCAGTGGGTGAGGGAGTCGAGTGGCAGTGGGGGAGGGAATCGAGTGGCAGTGGGGGAGAGAGTCGAGTGGCAGTGGGGGAGAGAGTCGAGTGGCAGTGGGGGAGAGAGTCGAGTGGCAGTGGGGGAGGGAGTCGAGTGGCAGTGGGGGAGGGAGTCGAGTGGCAGTGGGGGAGGGAGTCGAGTGGCAGTGGGGGAGGGAGTCGAGTGGCAGTGGGGGAGGGAGTCGAGAGGCAGTGGGGGAGGGAGTCGAGAGGCAGTGGGGGAGGGAGTCGTGTGGAAGTGGGGGAGAGAGTCGAGTGGAAGTGGGGGAGAGAGTCGAGTGGAAGTGGGGGAGAGAGTCGAGTGGCAGTGGGGGAGGGAGTCGAGTGGCAGTGGGGGAGGGAGTCGAGTGGCAGTGGGGGAGGGAGTCGAGTGGCAGTGGGGGAGAGAGTCGAGTGGAAGTGGGGGAGGGAGTCGAGTGGCAGTGGGGGAGAGAGTCGAGTGGCAGTGGGGGAGGGAGCCGAGAGGCAGTGGGGGAGGGAGTCGAGTGGCAGTGAGGGAGGGAGTCGAGTGGCTGTCTATATAATCTTATTTGGATGTTTAGTTATTTTGGATTCAGGTTTTCTGTTGGACCTGGTGCTTTTACTTTATTTTCCAATCAGGAAACTTAAATGAATGAATTAGATCCAGGGTCACATGGGTGGAAAGAATGCTTATTCATATTCCATTGATTCATGTTGTCTCTTGAGCTTTCCTGGGGACCTGTGCTTTGAAATGCAGTCATGCTGGACTTGCTACTTCAGATATAGCATCTGTTCTCAGTTGGCCTTTGGTCAATTGTGCTTTACTCGTAACAATGTGGTATATTCGGGGAGTGTGTATAGTAATGGTGGTATATTAGGGTGGTGTACAATAACTGGTATATTAGGGGTGTTTGTAAAGTAACAGTGCAGTATATTAACCGTGTGCATACAGTAACAGCTTGCTGTATGAGCCGTATATGTACAGTAACACGGGAGTGTGTTTGGGTGTATGTGCAGTAACAGTGTGGTATATTAGGCGTGTGTACAGTAACAGTGCAGTATATTGGATATGTGTACAGTGACAGCGTGGTATATTGGGGTGTTTACAATAACTAGAATATTAGGGTGTGTGTGCAGTAACAGTGCAGTATATTAGGGTGCATGTACTCTAAGACAGTGTGGCATATTCGGGGAGAGTTCATGTAAACTGTGGAGAGGACACAGAGAGCCTGCAAAGAGATACAGACAAGTTAAGTGAGTGGGCAACAAGATGGCAAATAGGATATAATGTAGGGATGTGTGAAATTATTCACTTCGGTCGGAAGAAGAGAAAAGCAGAAACTGCTTTAAAAGGTGTGAAACTTCTAAGTGTCGGTATTCAGCAAGACTTGGGTGTGCTGGTACAAGGAAGGCAGAAAGTTAACGTGCAGGTACAGCAAACAATTAGGAAGGCAAATGGCAAGTTGGCCTTTATTGTAAGGGGATTGGAGTACAGGAATAAGGAAGTATTGCTACAATTGTACGGGGTTTTGGTGAGACCACATCTGGAATACTGTGCAGTTTTGGTCTTCACATTTAAGAAAGGATATACTTACATTGGAGGCGGGAGGGGGAAGGCTTGGAGGGGAACTTGCAGGTGGCGGTGTTCCCATGCATCTGCTGCCCTTGTCCTTCTAGGTGGTAGAGGTTGTGGGTTTGTGGAAGGTGCTGTTGAAGGAGCCTTGGTGAGTTAGTTATTTATTCATCTTTATTTAGAGATACAGCACTGAAACAGGCCCTTCGGCCCACCGAGTCTGTGCCGACCAACAACCACCCATATTATACTAATCCTACATTAATCCCATATTCCCACCCACATCTCCACCATTCTCCTACCTAGGGGCAATTTACAATGGCCAATTTACTATAAATCTGCAAGTCTTCGGCTGTGGGAGGAAACCGGAGCACCCGGCGGAAACCCACACGGTCACGGGGAGAACTTGCAAACTCTGCACAGGCAGTACCCAGAACCGAACCTGGGTTGCTGGAGCTGTGAGGCTGCGATGCTAACCACTGTGCCACCCTTTTGTAGCCACGGTATTTATCTGGCTACTCCAGTTCGTTTCTGGTCAATGGTAACCCCCCCAGAATTTTGATAGTGTGACATTGAATGTTAAGAGGAGATGGTTCAATTCTCTCCTGTTGGAGATGGTCATTGCCTGGCACTTGTGTGGTGCGAAAGTTACTTGCCACTTATCAGCCGAAGCCTGGATATTGTCCAGGTCTTGCTGCATTTCTACACGGATTGCTTCAGTATCTGAGGAGTCACGAATGGTGCTGAACATTGTGCAATCATAAGCAAACATCCCCACTTCTGATCTTATGATTGAAGGAAGATCATTGATGAAGCAGCTGAAGATGGTTGGTCCCAGGATACTGCCCTGAGGAACTCCTGCAGTGATGTCCTGGGACCTCCAACAACCACAACCATCTTCCTTTGCGCTAGGTATGACTCCAACCAAAGGAGAGTTTTCTGCCTGATTCCCACTGACCTCAGTTTTGCTAGGGCTCCTTGATGCCATACTCAGTCAAATGCTGCCTTGATGTCAAGGGCAGTCACACTCACCTCACCTCTTGAGTTCAGTTCTTTTGTCCATATTTGAACCGAGGCAGCATTGAGGTCAGGAGCTGAGTGACCCTGGCAGAACCCAAACTGAGCGTCACTGAGCAGATTATTGCTAAGCAAGTGCCGCTTGATAGCACTGTCGATGACACCTTTCATCACTTTACTGATGATTCAGAGTAGACTGATGGGGCGGTAATTGGCCGGGTTTGAATTGTTCTCCTTTTTGTGTATAGGACATACCTGGGCAATTTTCCACATTGCTGGGTAGATGCTAGTGTTGTAGCTGTACTGGAACAGCTTGGCTAGGGGCGTGGCAAGCTCTGGAGCACAAGTCTTCAGTACTATTGCCGGAATGATGTCAGAACCCGGGTGCTCCGGTTTCCTCCCACAACCAAAGACTTGCAGGTTGATAGGTAAATTGGCCATTGTAAATTGCCCCTAGTATAGGTAGGTGGTAGGAGAATGGTGGGGATGTGGTAGGAAATATGGGATTAATGTAGGATTAGTATAAATGGGTGGTTGTGGTCGGCACAGACTCGGTGGGCCGAAGGGCCTGTTTCAGTGCTGTATCTCTCTATGACTCTATCACTCTATGACCCATAATCTTTGCAGTATCCAGTGCCTTCAGTCGTTTCTTGATATCACACAGAGTGAATCAAATTGGCTGAAGTCTGGCATCTGTGATGCTGGGGACTTCAGGAGGAGGCAAGATGGATCATCAACTCGGCACTTCTGGCTGAAGATTATTGCAAATGCTTCAGCCTTCTCTTTCACACTGATGTGCTGGGCTCTCCCATCATTGAGGATGGGGATATTTGTGGAGCAACCTCCTCTAGTTAGTTGTTTAATTGTCCACCACCATTCACAGCTGAACGTGGCAGGACTGCAGAACTTAAATCTGATCCGTTGGTTATGTGATCGCTTAGCTCTGTCTATTGCATGCTGCTTATGCAGTTTGGGGTGCAAGTAGTCCTGGGTTGTAGCTTCACCAGGTTGACACCTCATTTTGAGGTATGCCTGGTGCTGCTCCTGGCATGCCCTCCTGCACTCTTCATTGAACCAGGGTTGGTTTCTGTGCTTGATTCTAATGGTAGAGTGGGGGATTTGCCGGGCCATGACGTTACAGATTGTGTTTGAGTACAGTTCTGCTGCTGCTGATGGCCCACAGCGCCTCATGGATGCCTGGTTTTGAGTTGCTAGATCTGTTCTTAATCGATCCCATTTAGCGTGGTGGTAGTACCACACGACATGGTGGAGGGTATCCTCAATGTGAAGACGGGACTTCGTCTCCACAAGGACTGTGCGGTGGTCACTCCTACCAATACTGTCACGGACAGATGCATCTGCAGCAAGCAGATTGGTGAAGACGAGGTCAAGTATGTTTTTCCCTCCTGTTGGTTCCCTCACTACCTGCCGCAGACCCAGTCTAGCAGCTATGTCCTTTAGGACTCGGCCAGCTCGGTCAGTAGTGGTGCTACCGAGCCACTCCTGGTGATGGAAATTGAAGCCCCCCACCCAGAGTACATTCTGTGTCCTTGCCACCCTCAGTACTTCCTCCAAGTGGTGTTCAACATGGAGGAGTACTGACTCATCAGCTGAGGGAGGGCAGAAGGTGGTATTCAGCAGGAGGTTTCCTTGTCCATGTTTTACCTGATGCCCTGAGACTTCATGGGGTCCAGAGTCGATGTTGAGGATTCCCAGGGCAACTCCCTCCCTACTGTAGACCACTGTCCCGCCACCTCTTCTGGGTCTGTCCTGCCGATGGGACAGGACATACCCGGGGATGGTGATGGCAGTGTCTGGGACATTGTTTGTAAGGTATGATTTGGTGAGTATGACTATGTCAGGCTGTTGCTTGACTAGTCTGTGGGACAGCTCTCCTAACTTTGGCACAAGCCCCCAGATGTTAGTAAGGAGGACTTAGCAGGGTCGACAGGTCTAGGTTTGCTGTTGTCGTTTCCAGTGCCTAGGTCGATGTCGGGTTGTCCATCCAGTTTCGTTCTTTATTGACTTTGTAGTGGTTAGCTACAACTGAGTGGCTTGCTCGGCCATTTTAGAGTCAACATTACTATGGGAACATTATTGTGGATCTGGAGTCACATGTAGGCCAAACCAGAGAAGGATAGCAGATTTCCTTCCCAAAAGGACATTAGTGAACCAGATCAGTTTTGACAACAATCGACAATGGTTTCTTGGCCAATATTACTTAGAATATTGCGTGCAATTCTGGTTGCCACATTACCAGAAGGACGTGGAGGCTTTGGAGAGGGTGCAGAAGAGGTTTACCAGGATGTTGCCTGGACTGGAGGGCATTAGCTATGAGGAGAGGTTGGATAAATTCGGATTGTTTTCACTGGAACGACGGAGGTGGAGGGACGACATGATTGAGGTTTACAAAGTTATGAGCGGCATAGACAGAGTGGATAGTCAGAAGCTTTTTCCCAGGGTGGAAGAGTCAGTTACTAGGGGACATGGGTTTAAGGTGAGAGGGGCAATGTTTAGAGGGGATGTGCGAGGCAAGTTCTTTACACAGAGGGTGGTGAGTGCCTGGAACTTGCTGCCGGGGGAGGTAGTGGAAGCAGATACGATAGCGACGTTTAAGAGGCATCTTGACAAATACATGAATAGGATGGGAATAGAGGGATACGGGCCCCGGAAGTGCAGACGGTTTTAGTTTCGGCAGGCATCAAGATCGGCGCAGGCTTGGAGGGCCGAATGGCCTGTTCCTGTGCTGTACTGTTCTTTGTTCTTTGTTTTGTTATAGACTAGCTTTTTAATTCCAGATTTAATAATTGAATTCAAATTCCACCTTCTGCTGTGGTGGGATTCAAACCCATGTCCCCAGAGCAATACTCTGGGTCTCTGGGTTACTCGTCCAGTGACAATACCACGATGCCATTGCCTCCCCTATGATGAGAGGCTGAATAAATTGGGCCTGTATTCTCTGGAGTTCAGAAGAATGAGAGGGGATCTCATTGAAAGAAACAAGATTCTAAAGGGACTGGATAGGGTAGACACAGAGAGATTGTTTCGGCTGCTCAGGGAATCTCAATTGCAGGGGCACTGTCTCAGGATAAGGGGTCAATCATTTAGGACTGAAATGAGGGGAAATTACTTCACTCAAAGGGTTGTGAATCTTTGGAATTCTCTACCCAGAGGGTTGTGGATGCTCCATAATTGAATACATTTCAGGCTGGGATAGATAGATGTTTGGTCTTTCAGGGAATCAAGGGATATGGCGAGTGGGCAGGAAAGTGGAATTGAAGCCCAAGATTAGCCATGATCGTATTGAATGGCGGAGCAGGCTCGATGGGCCATATGGTCTACTCCTGCTCCTATTTCTTGTGTTCTTGCGAACACACTGTGATATATTAGGAGTGTGTACACTAACATTGTGGTATATTCTGGGTGTTTGCATTAACAGTGTTATATTTGGATTTGTACAGTAACAGTATGGTATATTAGGAGTGTGTACAGTAAAACAGTGCAGTCTTTTGACAGTGTGTACAGTAACAATGTGGCATATTGGTGGTGTGTGTACACTAACAGTGTGGTATATTAGGGATGTGTGTGTCCAGTAAATGTCATGTATTAGGGTGTGTGCGTGTGTTCACTCACACAGTGCAGTATTTTAGGGGGAATACGGTAACACAGTTTTTAAAAATTCCTACATGGGATGTTGGCATCGCTGGCAAGGCCAGCATTTGTTGCCCATCTCTAATTGCCGTTGAACTGAGTGGCTTGTTAGGCCATTTCAGAGGGCAGTGAAGAGTCAAAAAAATTGCTGTGGGTCTGGAGTCACATGTAGGCCAGACCAGGTAAGGATGGCAGATTTCCTTCCCTAAAGGGCACTGATGAACCAGATGGGGTTTTATCATAGGATCATAGCAAATAGAAGCAGGAGTACGCCATTCAGTCCATCGAGCCTGCACAGGAGGGCGTGAAAAAGAGTGGGAGAGCCATACTGATGGGAGATTCAATTGTAAGGGCAACAGGCGTTTCTGTGGCCACAAATGATACTGCAGGATGGTATGTTGCCTCCCTGGTGCTAGGGTCAACGATGTCTCGGAGCAGCTGCAGGACATTCTGAAGGGGGAGGGTGAGCAGTCAGAGATCGTGGTACACATTGGTACCAACGACACAGGTAGAAAGAGGGATGAGGTCCTGCAACAAGAATTTAGGGAGCTAGGTAGCAGATTAAAAAGCAAGATCTCAAAGATTGTAATCTCTGGATTACTCCCGGTGCCACGTGCTGGTGAGTATAGGAATAGGAGGATAGAGCAGATGAATGCGTGGCTGAGGAGATGGTGCAGAAGGGAGGGCTTTAGGTTCCTGGATCACTGGGTCTGTTTCTGGCAAAGGTGGGACCTGTACAAGTTGGACGGGTTGCACCTGAACCAGAACGGGACAGATATAGACCTGTTAAGGCACAAGTGAAAAATGCAATGCTGGATTGCATCTATCTTAATGCAAGGAGTCTTACTAGTAAGGCAGATGAATTGAGGGCATTGATTAGCATATGGGATTATGATATTTTTGCTATCACAGAGACATGATTGAGGGAGGGGCAGGACTGGCAGCTCAGTATTCCAGGGTATAGAATCTTCAGGGAAGACAGGGGATGGGGGGGTTGGTGTAACAGAAGAGGTGGCATTGCCCTGTTGATCAAGGAGTCAATTACTGCAGTAAGTGGAGATGATATAGAACATAGAACAGCACAGTACAGGCCCTTCGGCCCATGATGTTGTGCCGACCCTTTAACCTACTCTAAGATCAAACTAACTACCTACTCTTCATTCTAATATCATCCATGTACCTATCCAAGAGTCGCTTAAATGCCCCTAATGTATCTGCTTCTACTACCACCGCTGGCAGCGCATTCCATGCACCCACCACTCTCTGTGTAAAGAACCTACCTCTGACATCTCCCCGAAACCTTCCTCCAATCACCTTAAAATTATGCCCCCTGGTGATAGCCCTTTCCACCCTGGGAAAAAGTCTCTGGCTATCCACTCTATCTATGCCTCTCATCATCTTGTACCCCTCTATCAAGTCACCTCTCATCCTTCTTCGCTCCAATGGGAAAAGCCCCAGCTCCCTCAATCTTTCTTCGTGGGACATGCCCTCCAGTCCAGGCAGCATCCTGGTAAATCTCCTCTGCACCCTCTCTAAAGCTTCCACATCCTTCCTATAATGAGGCGACCAGAACTGAACACAATATTCCAAGTGTGGTCGAACTAGGGCCTTATAGAGCTGCAGCATAACCTCGCGGCTCTTAAACTCAATCCCCCTGTTAATGAAAGCCAACACACCATACGCCTTCTTAACAACCCTATCAACTTGGGTGGCAACTTTGAGCGATCTATGGACATGGACCCCAAGATCCCTCTGTTCCTCCACGCTACCAAGAATCCTGTCTTTAAGCCTGTATTCTGCATTCAAATTCGACCTTCCAAAATGAATCACTTCACACTTTTCCAGGTTGAAATCCATCTGCCACTTCTCAGCCCAGCTCTGCATCCTGTCAATGTCCCGTTGCAACCTACAACAGCCTTCCACACTATCCACAACTCCAGCAACCTTCGTGTCATCAGCAAACTTGCTAACCCAGCCTTCCACTTCCTCATCCAAGTCATTTATAAAAATAACAAAGAGCAGAGGTCCCAGAACAGGTCCCTGCGGAACACCACTGGTCACCGAGCTCCAAGAAGGTTCCGAGATGGTTCCTCAAATGAGGCCATATGGGTAGAACTTGAAAACAAAAAGTGGGTAGTCACTTGGCTGGGAGTGTACTACAGGCCTCCAAACACTCAGGGAGAGATAGAGGAGCAGATATGTAGGTAAATCACAGAGAGGTATAAAAATAATAGGGTAATAATAGCAGGGGATTTCAACTTCCCCAATATTAACTGGGACAGTCTTAGTGCAAAAGGCTTAAAAGGGGCAGAATTCTTAAAAAGCATCCAGTACGTTGAAAGTCCGACAAGAGAAGGGGCAGTACTGGACCTAAACCTAGGGATGAAGCTGGACAAGTGGTAGAAGTGTCAGTGGGGGAGCATTTCTGGGATAGCGACCAAAACTCTGTAAGATTTAAGGTAGTTATGGAAAAGGACAAAGACTGGCCGGAAATAAAGGTATTGAATTACACAGAGAGTAGTAGGGGCGTGGAACGCCCTGCCTGCAACAGTAGTAGACTCGCCAACTTTAAGGGTATTTAACTGGTCATTGGATAGACATATGGATGAAAATGGAATAGTGTCGGTCAGATGGTTTCACAGGTCGGCGCAACATCGAGGGCTGAAGGGCCTGTACTGCGCTGTAATGTTCTATGTTCTAGGATAAATCTTTTCACCCAGAGGGTGGTTGGAATCTGGAACACACTGCCTGAAGAGGTGGTTGAAGCAGGAACCCTCACGTCATTTAAGAAGTATTTAGATGAGCACTTGAAACACCATAGCATACAAGGCTACTGGCCAAGAGCTAGAAAATGGAATTAGAATAGTTAGGTGCTTGATGGCCGGCACAGACACGATGGACCGAAGGGCCTGTTTCTGTGCTGTATAACTCTATGACTCTAATTGATTAACCCGGGTGTCATGCAGAAAGACCCCTGTCTGTATATATCACATACATCCAGCAGGTTTTGGCACTTTGATCAGTGCTTATATATCAGGAAAAGCAGGAGTCCTAACACTGACTCCTGTGGAACATGATTGGATACCTGCCTCCAGTCCAAACAACACCAGAAAGAATGATAATCGCCAGAAGGCGTGAACTGTCCAGTGTTCTTCATGCCCGCAATAATCAGTGCAGATTACGATACTGATCGTAGTGATCGGTGATTCAATAGTCAAGGTTACAGACAGGCGTTTCTGTGGCCACAGACGTGAATCCAGGTTGGTATGTTGCCTCCCTGGTTCCAGGGTCAAGAATGTCACTGAGCGACTGCAGAGCACCCTGAAGGGGGAGGCTGAACAGCCAGCAGTCGTGGTCCCCATTGGCACCAACGACATAAGTAGAAAGAGGGATGTGGTCTTGCAGTCAGGATTTAGGGAGCTAGGTAAGAAATTAGCAAGCAGACCTCAAAAATAGTAATCTCTGGATTACACCCTATGCCACGCACAAGTGAGAAAGAAATAGAAGGATAAGAGAGATGAATGTGTGTCTGGAAAGATGGTGCGGGAGGGAGGGCTTCAGATTCCTGGGACATTGGGACCGGCTCTGGGGGGGATGAGACCTGTACAGGCCGGGACGGAGTTCCTTGCGGGACGTTTTGCTAGTGCTGTTGGGGAGGGTTTAAACTAGTTTGGCAGGGGGATGGGGACCTGAGGGTCGACTCAGTTGGGACAAAATCAGAAATTAAAATGGAAGGCGTAAAATTAATGGATGAGTCTGGAAGACAGAGGAAACGAGCGTCAGAAAATAAAAAAGGAGTTTGGCAGTGCTGAAGGGTATATATTTCAATGCAAGGAGTATAGCAAATAAAACAGATGAGCTGAGGGCACAGATAGACACGTGGCAGTCTGATATCATAGCTATTACAGAAACATGGCTGAAGGAGGGACAGGAATGGCAGCTCAACATTCCTGGTTACAGGATTTTCAGACGTGATAGGGAGGGGGATAAGAAAGGAGGGGGAGTGGCAATTTTGGTTAAGGAAACTATTACAGCTGTGAGGAGGGATAATATGTTGGAAGGTTCATCAAATGAGGCCATATGGATTGAGTTAAGGAACAAAAAAAGGGCAGTCACACTGCTGGTCGTGTACTATAGACCCCCAAACAGTCAGAGGGAGATAGACGAGCAGATATGTAAGCAAATCTCTGAGAAGTGCAAGAACAATAGGGCAGTAATAGTAGGGGATTTTAACTACCCCAATATTAACTGGGTTAGTTTTAGTGTGAAAGGAATTGAGGGCGGAGAATTCTTAAGGTGCATTCAGAACTTTTTTGGCCAGTATGTAGGAAGTCCAACAAGAGAGGGTGCAGTTTTAGACTTAGTTTTAGGAAATAAAGCTGGGCAGGTGGAAGGGGGCGGGGGCAGGGGAGAGCATTTTGGGGGTAGTGATCATAATTCAGTTAATTTTAACATAACTATGGAAAAAGACCGAGAAACAACAGGAGTTAGAATTCTCAATTGGGGCAAGGCTAATTTTACTAAACTGAGGAGTGATTTAGTGAAAGTGGACTGGAAACAGCTACTTGAACAGTGGGAGGCATTCAAAGGGGAGATTCAAGGGGTTCAGGGTAAACCTGTTTCCATAAAGAAAAAGGGTGTGGCACCTAAATCTAGAGCCCTGTGGTTGTCAACGAGCCTACAGGGTAAGATAAGGCAGAAAAGGAAAGCTTATGTCCGACACCAAGAAGTCAATACTACAGAAAGCCGAGAGGAGTATAGAAAGTGCAGGGGTAAAATCAAAAAGGAAATTAGGAAAGCAAAGAGAGGGCATGAAATAATATTGCCAAGCAAAATCAAGCTGAACCTAAAGATGTTTTATCAATACATTATGAGTAAGAGGATAACTAAGGAGAGAGTAGGGCCCATAAAAGACCAAAATGGTAACCTATGTGTAAGGAGCGGAAGATATTGGTAAGGTTCTTAATGAATACTTTGCGTCTGTCTTCATATCAGAGGGGAACAATGCAGATATTGCAGTTAAGGAAGAAGAGTGTGAAGTATTTGATGTGATAAACATAGGGAGAGAGGAAGTATTAATGCGAAAGGCATCCTTGAAAGTTGATAAATCACTAGGGCCAGATGAAATGTATCCTAGGCAGATAAAAGAAGCAAGAGAGAAAATTGCAGAGGGTCTGACCATCATTTTTCAGTCCTCACTGGATACAGGTGTGGTGCCAGAGGATTGGAGAATTGCTTACGTACCTCTGCTTAAGAAGGGAGTGAAGGATAGACCGAATAATTACAGGCCAGTCAGTCTAACCTCAGTAGTGGGCAAATTATTGGAATCTATTCTGAGAGACAGGATAAACTGTCACTTAGAAAGGCACAGGTTAATCAAGGATAGACAGCATGGATTTGTTAAGGGAAGATCTTGTTTGACGAACTTGATCGAATTTTTTGAAGAAGTAACAAGGAAGATGGATGAGGGTAGTGCAGTTGATATGGTTTACATGGATTTTAGCAAGGCTTTTGACAAGGTGCCACATGGCAGACTGGTTAAAAAAATAAAATCCCATGGGATCCAGGGAAATGCAGCAATGTGGATACAAAATTGGCTCAGTAGCGGGAAACAAAGGGTAATTGTTGATGGGTGTTTTAGCGACTGGAGGACTGTTTCCAGTGGTGTTCCGCAGTGCTCAGTACTGGGTCCCCTGCTTTTTGTGATGTATATTAACGACTTGGATGTAAATGTAGGGGGCACGATCAAGAAGTTTGCGGACGACACAATGATTGACCGTGTGGTAGATAGCGAGGAGGATAGCTGTAGGCTGAAGGAAGATATTGATGGTCTGGTCAGATGGGCAGAAAAGTGGCAAATGGATTTCAACTTGGAGAAGTGTGAGGTGATGCATTTAGGGAGGTCAAACAAGGCAACAGAATACACAATTAATGGGAAAATACTGAGAAGTGTAGAGGAAGTGAGGGACCTTGGAGTGAATGTCCACAGATCCCTGAAGGTAGCAGGACAGGTCGATACAGTAGTTAAGAAGGCAGATGGAATCCTTTCCTTTATTAGCCGAGGTAAAGGATATTAGAGCAGGGAAGCAGGGAGGTTATGCTGGAACTGTATTGGTTAGGCCACAATTTGAGTACTGTGTGCAGTTCAGGTCACCTCATTACAGAAAGGATGTAATTGCACTAGAGAGGGTACAGAGGAGATTTACGAAGATGTTGCCAGGACTGGAAAAATGCAGCTATGAGGAAAGATTGGATAGACTGGGGTTGTTCTCCTTGGAACAGAGAAGGCTGAGGGGGATCTGATTGAAATGGACAAAATTTTGAGGGGCTTGGATAGAGTGGAGGTGAAGGGTCTATTCACCTTAGCAGAGAGGTCAGTGACGAGGGGGCATAGATTTAAAGTGATTGGTAGAAATATTAGAGGGGAGATGAGGAAAAACTTTTTCACCCAAAGGGTGATGGTGGTCTGGAACTCACTGCCTGAAAGGGTAGTTGAGGCAGAGACCCTCAACTCATTCAAAGGAGCCTGGATGTGCACCTCTACTGCAGTTAGCTGCAGGGTTACGGACCAAATGCTGGAAGGTGGGATTAGTATAGGTGGATTGTTTTTCGGCTGGCACAGAAATGATGGGCCAAGTGCCCTCTTTCTGTGCCTTAAACTTTCTATGATTCATCCTCAATGATGGGGGAGCCCAGCACATCAGTGCAGAAGATAAGGCTGAAGCATTTGCAACAATCTTCAGCCAGAAGTGCCGAGTTGATGATCCATCTCGGCCTCCTCCTGAAGTCCCCAGCATCACAGATGCCAGTATTTAGCCAATTCAGTTCACTATGCGTGACATCAAGAAATGACTGAAGGCACTGGATACTGCAAAGGCTATGGGCCCTGACAACATTCCAGCAATAGTACAGAAGACCTGTGCCCCAGAAAATGTCACGCCCCCGAGCCAAGCTGTCCCAGTACAGCGACAACACTGGCATCTACCTGGCAATGTAGAAAATTGCCCAGGTATGTCCCGAACACAAAAACCAGGGCAAGTCCAACCCAGCCAATTACTGCCCCATCAGTCTACTCTCGATCATCAGTAAAGAGATGGAAGGTGTCTTCGACAGTGCTGTCAAGCGGCACTTGCTTAGCAATAACCTGCTCAGTGACGCTCAATTTGGGTTCTGCCAGGGCCACTCAGCTTACAGCCTTGGTTCAAACATGGCAAAAGAGCTGAACTCCAGAGGTGAGGTCAGAGGGGAATATGGAGCGAGACCTGGGTGTTCTCGTACACCAGTCACTGAAGGTAAGCATGCAGGTGCAACAGGCGGTAAAAAAGGCAAATGGTATGTTGGCCTTCATAGCGAGAGGATTCGAGTACAGAAGCAGGGATGTCTTGCTGCAATTATACAGGGTCTTGGTGAGGCCACACCTACAATATTGTGTGCAGTTTTGGTCTCCTTATCTGAGGAAGGATGTTCTTGCTTTCGAGGGAGTGCAACGAAGGTTTACCAGACTGATTCCTGGGATGGCGGGACTGACGTATGAGGAGAGATTGAGTCGGTTAGAATTATATTCGCTGGAGTTCAGAAGAGTCGGGGGGGAATCTCATAGAAATCTGTAAAATTCTAACAGGACTTGACAGGGTAGATGCAGGAAGGATGTTCCCGATGGTGGGGGAGTCCAGAACCCGGGGTCATAGTCTAAGGATATGGGGTGAACCTTTCAGGACTGAGATGAGGAGAAATTTCTTCACCGAGTGTGGTGAGCCTGTGGAATTCGCTACCACAGAAATCAGTTGAGGCCAAAACATTGTATTTTTTCAATAAGGAGTTAGATGTAGTTCTTGGGGCGAAAGGGATCAAAGGGTATGTCGCAAAAGCCGGAACAGGCTACTGGGTTGGATGGTCAGCCATGATCAAAATGAATGGCGGAGCAGGCTCGAAGGGCCGAATGGCCTACTCCTGCTCCTATTTTCTATGTTTCTACATCTATGAGAGTGACTGCCCTTGACATCAGGCAGCATTTGACCGAGTATGGCATCGAGGAGCCCTAGCAAAACTGGAGTCAATGGGAATTAAGGAGTCAATGGGAATTAAGGGTCCAAACTCTCTGTTGGTTGGAGTCATAATACGCACAAAGTAAGATGGTTGTGATTGTTGGAGGTCATTCATCTGAGCTCTAGGACATCACTGCAGGAATTCCTCAGGGTAATGTCCTAGGTCCAACCATCTTCAGCTGCTTCATCAATGACCTTCCTTCAATCATAAGGTCAGAAGTGGGGATGTTCGCTGATGATTGCACAACGTTCAGCACCATTGGCGACTCCTCAGATACTGAAGCAGTCCGTGTAGAAATGCAGCAAGACCTGGACAATATCCAGGCTTTGGCTGATAAATGGCAGGTTACATTCGCACCCCACAAGTAGCAGGCAATGACCATCTCCAAAAAGAGAGAATCTAACCATCTCTCCTTGACATTCAATGGCATTACCATCACTGAATCCCCCACTATCAGCATTCTGTGGGTTACCATTGACCAGAAACTGAACTGGACCAGACACATTAATACCATGGCTACAAGAGCAGGTCAGAGGCTGGGAATTCTGTGATGAATAACTCACCTCCTGTCTCCCCAATGCCTGTTCAACATCTACAAGGCATAAGTCAGGAGTGTGATGGAACACTCTCCACTTGCCTGGATGGGTGCAGCTCCAACAACACTCAACACCATCCAGGACAAAGCAGCCCACTTGATTGGGACCCCGTATACAAGCATTCACTCCCTCCATCACCGCGCACTGTGGTAGCAGTATGTACCATCTACAAGATGCACTGCAGCAAACCACCAAGCCTCCTTCGACAACACCTTCCAAACCCGTGACCTCTATCACCTAGAGGGAGAAGGGCAGCAGATGCATGGGAACACCACCACCTGCAAGTTCCCGTCCAAGCCACACACCATCCTGACTTGGAACTATATTGCCGTTCCTTCACTGTCGTTGGGTCAAAATCCTGAAACTCCCTTCCTAACAGCACTGTGGGTGTACCTACCCCACATGGACTGCAGCGGTTCAAGAAGGCAGCTCACCACCACCTTCTCAAGGGCAATTAAGGATGGGCGATAAATGCTGGCCTAGCCAGCGATGTCCACATCCCATGAACGAATAAAAAAAATTAGCGTTGTGAGTAGCGTTTAAGTGTCATCTATTAGTGGTGTGTACAGTAATACAGTCCAGTATATAAGGGTTTGTGTACGCTAACCCAATGCAATATATTAGGGTATGTGTACAGTAACTGTGTGGTATATTGGTGTGTGCAGCAACACAGTGTGGTATATTAGAAATGTGCACTGTAACACAATGTGGTATATTAGGACTATGTGTACAGTAACTAATATATTAGTGTGTGCATAGAGTACCAGCACAGTATATTCAGGGTGCGCATAGTAACACAGTGTGTTGTATTAGCATGTGTGCAGTTACACAGTGCAGTATATTGGAGTGTACAATAACACAGTACAGTACATGGGGATAGTGTGGGAAAAAGGCATTGAAGTGGATGCTCAGCCATAATCGTATTGAATGGCGGAGCAGGCTCGATGGGCTGAATGGCCTACTCTTGCTCCTATGCTCCTATATTAGGAGTGCATGTACGGTAACACAGCGGGTATGGACCAGGTGCTGGAAGGTGGACTTTGATTGGGCGGCTAGTTTTCGGCCAGCACAGACACGATAGGCTGAATGGCTTCCTTCTGTGCTGTAATTTTTCTATGGTTCTATGGTATATTTGGGATTTGTATTTAATAAAACAGCGTGGTATCTTAGGGGTGTGTACAGTAAAACTGTGTGATATATTAGGTGTGTGTACAGTAAAGTAGTGTGGTATATTAGGACTGTGTACAGTAATAGTGTGGTATATTAGGGGTGTGTAAAGTAAAACCGTGTGGTATATTAGGGGTGTGTACAGTAACAGTGTGGTATATTAGGGGTGTATACAGTAAAACAATGTGGTATATTAGGGGTGTGTACAGTAAAACAATGTGGTATATTAGGGGTGTGTACAGTAAAACCGTGTGGTATATTAGGGGTGTGTACAGTAACAGTGTGGTATATTAGGGGTGTATACAGTAAAACAATGTGGGATATTAGGGGTGTGTACAGTAAAACAGTGTGGTATATTCGGGGTGTGTACAGTAAAACCGTGTGGTATATTAGGGGTGTGTATAGTGACAGTGTGGTATACTAGGGGTGTGTACAGTAAAACAGTGTGGTATATTAGGGGTGTGTACAGTAAAACAATGTGGTATATTAGGGGTGTGTACAGTAAAACCGTGTGGTATATTAGGGGTGTGTACAGTAACAGTGTGGTATATTAGGGGTGTATACAGTAAAACAATGTGGTATATTAGGGGTGTGTACAGTAAAACAGTGTGGTATATTCGGGGTGTGTACAGTAAAACAGTATGGTATATTAGGGGTGTGTACAGTAAAACCGTGTGGTATATTAGGGGTGTGTACAGTAACAGTGTGGTATATTAGGGGTGTATACAGTAAAACAATGTGGTATATTAGGGGTGTGTACAGTAAAACAGTGTGGTATATTAGGGGTGTGTACAGTAAAACAGTGTGGTATATTAGGGGTGTGTATAGTGACAGTGTGGTATATTAGGGGTGTGTACAGTAAAACCGTGTGGTATATTAGGGGTGTGTACAGTAAAACAGTGTGGTATATTAGGGGTGTGTACAGTAAAACAGTGTGGTATATTAGGGGTGTGTACAGTAAAACAATGTGGTATATTAGGGGTGTGTACAGTAAAACAGTGTGGTATATTAGGGGTGTGTACAGTAAAACAATGTGGTATATTAGGGGTGTGTACAGTAAAACAGTGTGGTATATTAGGGGTGTGTACAGTAAAACAATGTGGTATATTAGGGGTGTGTACAGTAAAACCGTGTGGTATATTAGGGGTGTGTACAGTAACAGTGTGGTATATTAGGGGTGTATACAGTAAAACAATGTGGTATATTAGGGGTGTGTATAGTGACAGTGTGGTATATTAGGGGTGTGTACAGTAAAACCGTGTGGTATATTAGGGGTGTGTACAGTAAAACAGTGTGGTATATTAGGGGTGTGTACAGTAAAACAATGTGGTATATTAGGGGTGTGTACAGTAAAACAGTGTGGTATATTAGGGGTGTGTACAGTAAAACAATGTGGTATATTAGGGGTGTGTACAGTAAAACAGTGTGGTATATTAGGGGTGTGTACAGTAAAACAATGTGGTATATTAGGGGTGTGTACAGTAAAACCGTGTGGTATATTAGGGGTGTGTACAGTAACAGTGTGGTATATTAGGGGTGTATACAGTAAAACAATGTGGTATAATAGGGGTGTGTACAGTAAAACAGTGTGGTATATTCGGGGTGTGTACAGTAAAACCGTGTGGTATATTAGGGGTGTGTATAGTGACAGTGTGGTATACTAGGGGTGTGTACAGTAAAACAGTGTGGTATATTAGGGGTGTGTACAGTAAAACAATGTGGTATATTAGGGGTGTATACAGTAAAACAATGTGGTATATTAGGGGTGTGTACAGTAAAACAGTGTGGTATATTCGGGGTGTGTACAGTAAAACAGTATGGTATATTAGGGGTGTGTACAGTAAAACCGTGTGGTATATTAGGGGTGTGTACAGTAACAGTGTGGTATATTAGGGGTGTATACAGTAAAACAATGTGGTATATTAGGGGTGTGTACAGTAAAACAGTGTGGTATATTAGGGGTTTGTATGTGAAGTTGTTATACGCTCCTGTCCTGTTGCAGTCACTAACACGTGATTCATGGTTTTTTTCAATTCCTGGCAAGAGCCTTGGAGATAATTATCAGCTTGTGCCGAACGTGTTTGGTGGAGCGAGCGCCTGTCTATTTCATGTCTCGGCAGCTCTGTCCTGATCCCACTGGACTTTACTGAAGTTAGAGGGGGACAGATTCAGACACGAATTCCCGGAAAGGTTAATTAGGCTGGAGGAAGGGAAAGAGATGAGAATGGTGCACGGGAGACTCTGTTTTCTAATCAGACCTCACAAACAATTAACCTTTCGAACAAATATAGTTTGTGTAGGAGGGGAGTGGGTGATCCATCTGAGAGATGTGACTGGGAAGAATTTTCCTAACCATTAATGCCTCATCTTTCGAGCATATTTAGATCCTTGGGTGTCAAGCTAATTAACCCTTTCTGCCCCCAGCCCATCGCCCGCCCAGCCACTCAACCACTTGCAAGATATCCATCGAAGATTTGCTCTTTGTGTTTTAGATGTACTGGCTATTTGCTCATCGTTTCTCGAACACTGGAGTTCAGCAAGTTAAGATAATGCCGTACATACCAACTGTATCGGTTGGGAAGGTGGTGGTGTAGGGGTAATGTCACTGGGCTAGTAAGCCAGAGCCTCAGCTCTGGGGACATGCATTCAAATCCATCACAGCAGATGTGTAAACTTGAATTCAATTAATAAATCTGGAATTAAAAGCTAGTCTAATGGTGACCATGAAACCATTGTCGATTGTTGTAAAAACCCATCTGGTTCACTAATGTCCTTTAGGGAAGGAAATTTGCCGTCCTTACCTGGTCTGGCCGATGTGTGAGTCTAGACCCACTGCACTCTTTAAAAAAAAAAATGCCTCTGAAATAGCCCAGCTAACCACTCAGTTCAATTAGGAGTTGGCAGCGATGCCCACATCCCACAAAAAAAAAACAAATTAAAAAAAGTAAGCGGTAAAGCCCATCGACTGGAAACACTGAGGGGTGATTTTATGCTCTCTCTTGTGGCAGGTTTGGAGGCAGAGAGAGCATTTAAATGAGCGGGATGATGGTGGGGCGGGGAGGGTAAGAGAGAGGTTCCCACCACCTTTCTGCCTTCACCCTAGTTAAGTCCATGCGGGAAGGCCCGTGGACAGCCTTCCCTCCCCACCGCTAATTGAGGCCCTTATGTGAGCAATCAGGGACCTCATCCTGCTGCTGGTATTAGCCCAGCAGCGGGCAGGCCTGTCGCTGCATGGGGAGCACAGCAATCAAACCCATACGGGTTGCTTTCCGACTCAAGGGGGGGGCGGGGGGGGTGGTTCTCCATCGTTCAGAGGCACTTAGTGCCTGGTCGAGGGACCCAGCATTAGGAAGGGGAGAGGCCCACTCAGTGTCACCCCACCGCCACCCCCCCCCCCCGCCCTTGCTGCTGATGCCCTTCCCCCCCTCCTCTAAGACCCCCACCCCATGAAACCCCTCCCGCCGTGACTCACCTGTGGCCTGGTCCCTCGACAATCCTAGCTTCCTAGCTCTCCGGTAGGTGCATTATCGGCAGCAGCCACTGCCTCCCCATTGGTATTGCTCAATAAACGAGCCTCTGCTCTCTGATTGACCGGCAGCTCAGTGGCTGGAAGGTCTGCGCCGGGATCCTTCATGCCGGGAAGGCCTGCTGCTGCCCAGCTCAGTGCTTAATTGGCAGGTGATGCGGCAGGCCTTCCCGCAAAGAAACAACGCGAGGATCTCGCCAGCTGTTCAGCTGGTGGCCAAGACCCTCGTCGCCTACATCATATACCGCCCTAGGTGTTGTGGGCAGCAGCATTTTGCACTGTTTGAAATAGTGTGGGCTGAAATTCAGGAGACTAGGGAGGGAAATGCAAAGGTTATGACTTGAGGGAGCTAAATCCTGGTTTAGGGGTTCATGCAGATGGGATGGGTGAAAATGGGCTGATATCCTGAAGTAGAGGAACCAGTCTTGGAGATGAAACAGTTGTGAGGTTTGGAACTCAGGGTTTAACTGGATGTTGAAGCTGTGGCCTGTCCCATTCATTCCTAGTGAAGAGAATAGAGTTGGAAATAAGAATATGGAGCTTTTGGGAGGTGCTGCATAAGATGGAATAAAAGCTGAAAGTGCTGGAAATACTCAGCAAGTCTGGCAGCATCTGTGAAGAGAGAAACAGCGTTAACATTTCATTAGAACTTATCATTATCATATTGCTGTTTGTGGGAGCTTGCCGTGCACAAATTGGCTGCTGCGGTTCCTACATTGCAATGGTGACCACACTTCAAAAGTACTTACAAAGAGAACAAAGAACAAAGATAATTACAGCACAGGAACAGGCCCTTCGGCCCTCCAAGCCTGCGCCGATCCAGATCCTCTCTCTAAACATGTTGCCTATTTTCTAAGGTTCTGTATCTCTTTTCTTCCTGCCCATTCATGTATCTGTCTAGATATATCTTAAAAGACTCCATCGTGCCCGCGACTACCACCTCCGCTGGCAACGCGTTCCAGGTGCCCACCACCCTCTGCGTAAAGAACTTTCCACGCATATCCCCCCTAAACATTTCCCCTTTCACTTTGAACTCGTGTCCTCTAGTAATTGAAACCCCCACTCTGGGAAAAAGCCTCTTGCTGTCCACCCTGTCTATACCTCTCATGATTTTGTACACCTCAATCAGGTCCCCCCTCAACCTCCGTCTTTCTAATGAAAATAATCCTAATCTACTCAACCTCTCTTCATAGCTAGCGCCCTCCATACCAGGCAACATCCTGGTGAACCTCCTCTGCACCCTCTCCAAAGCATCCACATCCTTTTGATAATGTGGCGACCAAAACTGTACGCAGTATTCCAAATGTGGCCGAACCAAAGTCCTATACAACTGTAACATGACCTGCCAACTCTTGTACTCAATGCCCCGTCCGATGAAGGAAAGCATGCCGTATGCCTTCTTGACCACTCTATTTACCTGCGTTGCCACCTTCAGGGAACAGTGGACCTGAACACCCAAATCTCTCTGGACATCAAATTTTCCCCAGGACTTTTCCATTTACTGTATAGTTCACTCTTGAATTGGATCTTCCAAAATGCATCACCTCGCATTTGCCATGATTGAACTCCATCTGCCATTTCTCTGCCCAACTCTCTAATCTATCTATATTCTGCTGTATTCTCTGACAGTCCCCTTCACTATCTGCTACTCCACCAATCTTAGTGTCGTCTGCAAACTTGCTAATCAGTCCACCTATACTTTCCTCCAAATCATTAATGTATATCACAAACAACAGTGGTCCCAGCACGGATCCCTGTGGAACACCACTGGTCACACGTCTCCATTTTGAGAAACTCCCCTCTACTGCTACTCTCTGTCTCCTGTTGCCCAGCCAGTTCTTTATCCATCTAGCTAGTACACCTTGGACCCCAAGCGCCTTCACTTTCTCCATCAGCCTGCCATGGGGAACCTTATCAAACGCCTTACTGAAGTCCATGTATATGACATCGACAGCCCTTCCCTCATCAATCAACTTTGTCACTTCCTCAAAGAATTCTATTAAGTTGGTAAGACATGACCTTCCCTGCACAAAACCATGTTGCCTATCACTGATGAGCCCATTTTCTTCCAAATGGGAATAGATCCTATCCCTCAGTATCTTCTCCAGCAGCTTCCCTACCACTGACGTCAGGCTCACCGGTCTATAATTACCTGGATTATCCCTGCTACCCTTCTTAAACAAGGGGACAACATTAGCAATTCTCCAGTCCTCCGGGACCTCACCCGTGTTTAAGGATGCTGCAAAGATATCTGTTAAGGCCCCAGCTATTTCCTCTCTCGCTTCCCTCAGTAACCTGGGATAGATCCCATCCGGACCTGGGGACTTGTCCACCTTAATGCCCTTTAGAATACCCAACACTTCCTCCCTCCTTATGCCGACTTGACCTAGAGTAATCAAACATCTGTTCCTAACCTCAACATCCGTCATGTCCCTCTCCTCGGTGAATACCGATGCAAAGTACTCGTTTAGAATCTCACCCATTTTCTCTGAGTCCAAGCATAACATTCCTCCTTTGTCCTTGAGTGGGCCAATCCTTTCTCTAGTTACCCTCTTTCTCCTTATATATGAATAAAAGGCTTTGGGATTTTCCTTAACCCTGTTTGCTAAAGATATTTCATGACCCCTTTTAGCCCTCTTAATTCCTCGTTTCAGATTGGTCCTACATTCCCGATATTCTTTCAAAGCTTCGTCTTTCATCAGCCGCCTACACCTTATGTATGCTTCCTTTTTCCTCTTAGCTAGTCTCACAATTTCACCTGTCATCCATGGTTCCCTAATCTTGCCATTTCTATCCCTCATTTTCACAGGAACATGTCTCTCCTGAACGCTAATCAACCTCTCTTTAAAAGCCTCCCACATATCACATGTGGATTTACCTTCAAACAGCTGCTCCCAATCTACATTTCCCAGCTCCTGCCGAATTTTGGTATAGTTGGCCTTCCCCCAATTTAGCACTCTTCCTTTAGGACCACTCTCGTCTTTGTCCATGAGTATTTTAAAGCTTACGGAATTGTGATCACTATTCCCAAAGTAGTCCCCTACTGAAACTTCAACAACCTGGCCGGGCTCATTCCCCAACACCAGGTCCAGTATGGCCCCTTCCCGAGTTGGACTATTTACATACTGCTCTAGAAAACCTTCCTGGATGCTCCTTACAAATTCTGCTCCATCTGGGCCTCTAACACTAAGCGAATCCCAGTCAATGTTGGGAAAATTAAAATCTCCTATCACCACCACCCTGTTGCTCCTACATCTTTCCATAATCTGTTTACATATTTGTACCTCTATCTCACGCTCGCTGTTGGGAGGCCTGTAGTACAGCCCCAACATTGTTACCGCACCCTTCCTATTTCTGAGTTCTGTCCATATTGCCTCACTGCTCGAGTCCTCCATAGTGCCCTCCTTCAGCACAGCTGTGATATCCTCTTTGACCAGTAATGCAACTCCTCCACCCCTTTTACCTCCCTCTCTATCCCGCCTGAAGCATCGATATCCTGGGATATTTAGTTGCCAATCATGCCCTTCCCTCAACCAAGTCTCAGTAATAGCAATAACATCATACTCCCAGGTACTAATCCAAGCCCTAAGTTCATCTGCCTTGCCTACTACACTTCTTGCATTAAAACAAATGCACCTCAGACCACCAGTCCCTTTATATTCATCATCTGCTCCCTGCCTGTTCTTCCCCTTAGTCACACTGACTTCATTATCTAGTTCCTTACAGGCTTTTGTTACTACCTCCTTACTGTCAACTGACCTCAATTGGTTCCCATCCCTCTGCCACATTAGTTTAAACCCTCCCCAACAGCGTTAGCAAAAGCACCTCCAAGGACATTGGTTCCAGTCCGGCCCAGGTGTAGACCGTCCAATTTGTAATAGTCCCACCTCCCCCAGAACCGGTCCCAATGTCCCAAAAATCTGAACCCCTCCTTCCTGCACCATCTCTCAAGCCACGCATTCATCCTGACTATTCTTTCATTTTTACTCTGCCTATCACGTGGCACTGGTAGTAATCCTGAGATTACTACCTCTGAGGTCCTACTTTTTAACTTGGCTCCTAACTCCCTAAACTCTGCTTGTAGGACCTCATCCCGTTTTTTACCTATATCATTAGTGCCTATGTGCACAATGACAACTGGCTGTTCACCCTCCCCCTTTAGAATGTTCTGCAGCCGATCTGAGACATCCCTGACCCGTGCACCTGGGAGGCAACATACCATTCGGGAGCCTCGTTTTCGACCACAGAACCGCCTATCTACTCCCCTTACAATCGAATCCCCTACGACTATAGCCCTTCCACTCTTTTTCCCGCCCTTCGGAACAGCAGAGCCAGCCACGGTGCCATGGACCTGGCTACTGCTGCCTTCCCCTGGTGAGCCATCTCCCCCAACAGTATCCAAAAAGGTATACTTGTTTTGGAGGGAGATGACTGCAGGGGACTCCTGCGCTGCCTTCCTGCTCTTTCTCTGCCTTTTGGTCACCCATTCCCTTTCTCCCTCAGCAATCCTAATCTGCGGTGTGACCAATTCACTAAACGTGCTATCCACGACCTCCTCAGCATCGCACATGCTCCAAAGTGAGTCCATCCGCAGCTCGAGAGCCGTCATGTGGTCTAACAAGAGCTGCAGTTGGACGCACTTCCTGCATGTGAAGGAGTCAGGGACATCAGCCGTGTCCCTGAGCTCCCACATTGAGCAAGAGGAGCATGACACGGGTCTGAGATCTCCTGCCATTTTTAATCTTAAGCTTAACTTAGTTAAATGAAAAAGGAACGAAAAGTTTTTACCAATCACAATAAAACCAGAGAAATCGAAAAAGCCTTACCTTATAAACACCCCACCGAGTCCTTTTTTTTTGGTTAGAGGAGGAGGGCGGGTGGGAGACACGACAAGTGTGGTGTCTCGGGTTCAGAAACCGCCCAAATATATAGTGTTTTACTTACCCAGCAGCCCCCTGGCCTCCGCCGAAAAACAAAAGGAAATTAAATTTACTTTCAAACTGACCTTCCCAGCTGCTCACTCGCTCACTCTCTGGTTGATTGGTTACTTAATTGGTTGTAAAGACTTTGAGATGTCCAGTAGTCGTGAAAGGCGCTATATAAATGCAAGTCGTTTTTCTTTTTTATCTGGCTCGGTGTCGCATTTTTTATAATCCTCCAGTGAATTGCCTTTGGACATTTTGCTGCATTGGAGATGCTATATAAATGCAGGTTGTTGTTTTTGAGTCAAGATACAGTTCAGCCACAATCCAACTGAATGGTGAAATGTGCCCGAGGGGCTGAGTGACCACTGTTTGATAGTGAGTGTTGTTCTGGTTGGGTGGATGAGTGACTCTTCTCGGATGGTGTGAGTGTTGTTCTGTGTGGATGGACGAGTTGAGTGACTGTTTTTGGATGGTGTGAGTGTTTCTTTTAAATTCATTCATGGGATGTGGACATCGCTGGCCAGGCCAGCATTTATTGCCCATCCCTAATTGCCCTTGAGAAGGTGGTGGTGAGCTGCCTTCTTGAACCGCTGCAGTCCATGTGGGGTAGGTATACCCACAGTGCTGTTAGGAAGGGAGTTCCAGGATTTTGACCCAGTGACAGTGAAGGAACGGTGATATAGTTCCAAGTCAGGATGGTGTGTGACTTGGACGGGAACTTGCAGGTGGTGATGTTCCCATGCATTTGCTGCCCTTGTCCTTCTAGTTGGTAGAGGTCGCGGGTTTGGAAGGTGCTTTCGAAGGAGCCTTGGTGCGTTGCTGCAGTGCATCTTGTAGCTGGTACATACTGCTGCCACTGTGTGTCGGTGGTGCAGGGAGTGAATGTTTGTAGATGGGGTGCCAATCAAGCGGGTTGCTTTGTCTTGGATGGTGTCGAGCTTCTTGAGTGTTGTTGGAGCTGCACCCATCCAGGCAAGTGGAGAGTATTCCATCACACTCCTGACTTGTGCCTTGTAGATGGTGGACAGGCTTTGGGGAGTCAGGAGGTGAGTTACTCGCCTCAGGATTCCTAGCCTCTGACCTGCTCTTGTAGCCACGGTATTTATATGGCTACTCCAGTTCAGTTTCTGGTCAATGGTACCCCTAGGATGTTGAAAGTGGGGGATTCAGCGATCATAATGCCATTGAATGTTAAGGGGAGATGGTTAGAATCTCTCTTTTTGGAGATGATCATTGCCTGGTACTTGTGTGGTGTGAATATTACTTGCCACTTATCAGTCCAAGCCTGGATATTGTCCAGGTCTTGCTGCATTTCTATACGGACTGCTTCAGTATCTGAGGAGTCACGAATGGTGCTGAACGTTGTGCAATCATCAGCGAACATCCCCACTTCTGACCTTATGATTGAAGGAAGGTCATTGATGAAGCAGCTGAAGATGGTTGGGCCTCGGACACTACCCTGAGGAACTCCTGCAGTGATGTCCTGGAGCTGAGATGATTGACCTCCAACAACCACAACCATCTTCCTTTGCGCTAGGTATGACTCCAACCAGCAGATGGTTTTTCCCCTGATTCCCATTGACCTCAGTTTTGCTCGGGCTCCTTGATGCCATACTCGGTCAAATGCTGCCTTGATGTCAAGGGCAGTCACTCTCACCTCACCTCTTGAGTTCAGCTCTTTTGTCCATGTTTGAACCAAGGCTGTAATGAGGTCAAGAGCTGAGTGACCCTGGCGGAACCCAAACTGAGCGTCACTGAGCAGGTTATTGCCAAGCAAGTGCCGCTTGATGGCACTGTTGATGACACCTTCCATCACTTTACTGGTGATTGAGAGTAGGCTGATGGGGCGGTAATTGGCCGGGTTTGGACTTGTTCCTGTTTTTTGTGTACAGGACATATTTGGGCAATTTTCCACATTGCAGGGTGGATGCCAGTGTTGTAGCTGTACTGGAACAGCTTGGCTAGGGGTGCGGTTCTGTGTGGATGGACAAGTTGCGTGTTCTTGGATGGTGTGAGTGTTGCTCTGGCTGGGTGGATGAGTTGAGTGTTCTCGGATGGTGTGAGTGTTGTTCTGAGTCCATATAGAGCTTTGTTTTAAAGACGTTGCCCAGGGGCCTCATCGAACACTTTGCTCCATCTACTTCCAGTTTGCAGCATTTCTGAACCACATTTGAAAATAAAATGCAAGATGAAAAGTGAGGAGTTTGCACTCTGCTCCATATCTCGAGCCAACTGACTGGGTTTTGTTTGTTACTGTTTAAATCTTCTGCCATGTGAACATTGGAAAGTATGATGGCAGTTCAGTCAGTGGCACAATGGGTCAAATATCACTGAAAACCCAGGGTCAGAGGTTAAATCTGTGCCATTGATTTTATATAATGTTGACTGTACAGATTAAAATCTCTTTTGATGTGAAAATTTTCATTGACATTCAGTGTGACAGGCAGTGGTTTGTGTAGATAAGATGTGTGCTTGGACAATAGGAGTATGAGCAGGCAGGCAGTCACGTTACAGAGCTGACAGGATAAGGTGTGATAGTTCTGTGCTATTTATATTTGAGAGCTGCCTCTTGTGGAAACTGTTCCAAAACTCAGTCAATTCCATTTGGAGCCCTGTCTCTGCCACATTTGTACCAGAGTGTGATTTGATATTAGTAACACATTCGCTCACAGCAGAGCTCGCATTTAAACAACACCATCAAAAATACATTAACTGGTCAATCTTCTCATTGTTGTTTGTGGGATCTTGCTGTGTGTAAAGTGGCTGCTGTGTTTGGCTGCAGTGATTTCAGAATAATTCACAGTATTTGAAGTGCTGTGGGATGGTTCTGAGTGATGTGATAAGATGCTATGCATGCATGTTAATTTTTGCTTGTTGCTCTGTCTTCAATGACAGTGTCTGACCCAGTCCTTACACAAGCTCTTTACGGATCAGGGAGGCCTTTCAGCCCATCTTAATTCATCTATCCAGTACAACCAGAATAGTCCCTGCCACTCCCACCCCACAATGCTGTTGGTCTAGTGATTCCTGGATTTTTGCAGCCTCCTCTCTGCAAGTGTTGATCATTCTCAGTGTGAAGAACCCCCTCATATCAGTCGTGCATTGACCTATTACTAGTTTGAACCCATGTACCCAGTTCTGATGAAAGGTCACAGACCTGAAATGTTAACTCTGCGTCTCTCTCCACAGATGCTGCCAGACCTGCTGAGTATTTCCAAAACGTTCTGTTTTTATTTCTGACTTCCAGCATCTGCAATATTTTCCTTTTATTAATTTAAAATAGTGTTCCAGACTAATCTTTTCGATGCCATTTACTATCTCAACCCCTCTCTAAGACTAACTATCAGGCACCTGCTTTCCAGGTTGAAAAGTCCAGGTCTCTCCAGTCTCTGGTCATAACTCAGACTCCGACAATAAAATTAGTCTTGTGGCTCTTGTTGGCTCTGCTTACACCACTTGAATATCTTCCTTATGTCTCGGTGACCAGAACAGGACACAGTGCAAAAGGTGGGTCTGACTCGAACTGGACACAGTGCAAAAGGTGGGTCTGACTAGAACTGGACACAGTGCAAAAGGTGGGTCTGACTAGAATTGGACACAGTGCAAAAGGTGGGTCTGACTCGAACTGGACACAGTGCAAAAGGTGGGTCTGACTAGAATTGGACACAGTGCAAAAGGTGGGTCTGACTAGAACTGGACACAGTGCAAAAGATGGGTCTGACCAGAATTGGACACAGTGCAAAAGGTGGGTCTGACTAGAACTGGACACAGTGCAAAAGGTGGGTCTGACTAGAATTGGACACAGTGCAAAAGGTGGGTCTGACTAGAACTGGACACAGTGCAAAAGGTGGGTCTGACCAGAATTGGACACAGTGCAAAAGGTGGGTCTGACCAGAATTGGACACAGTGCAAAAGGTGGGTCTGACTAGAATTGGACACAGTGCAAAAGATGGGTCTGACCAGAATTGGACACTGTGCAAAAGGTGGGTCTGACCAGAATTGGACACAGTGCAAAAGGTGGGTCTGACTAGAATTGGACACAGTGCAAAAGGTGGGTCTGACTAGAATTGGACACAGTGCAAAAGATGGGTCTGACCAGAATTGGACACAGTGCAAAAGGTGGGTCTGACTAGAATTGGACACAGTGCAAAAGGTGGGTCTGACTAGAATTGGACACAGTGCAAAAGGTGGGTCTGACTAGAATTGGACACAGTGCAAAAGATGGGTCTGACCAGAATTGGACACAGTGCAAAAGGTGGGTCTGACCAGAATTGGACACAGTGCAAAAGGTGGGTCTGACTAGAATAGGACACAGTGCAAAAGATGGGTCTGACCAGAATTGGACACAGTGCAAAAGGTGGGTCTGACCAGAATTGGACACAGTGCAAAAGGTGGGTCTGACTAGAATTGGACACAGTGCAAAAGGTGGGTCTGACTAGAATTGGACACAGTGCAAAAGATGGGTCTGACCAGAATTGGACACAGTGCAAAAGGTGGGTCTGACTAGAATTGGACACAGTGCAAAAGGTGGGTCTGACTAGAATTGGACACAGTGCAAAAGATGGGTCTGACCAGAATTGGACACAGTACAAAAGGTGGGTCTGACCAGAATTGGACACAGTGCAAAAGGTGAGTCTGACTAGAATTGGACACAGTGCAAGAGGTGGGTCTGACTAGAACTGGACACAGTGCAAAAGGTGGGTCTGACCAGAATTGGACACAGTGCAAAAGATGGGTCTGACCAGAACTGGACACAGTGCAAAAGGTGGGTCTGACGAGAACTGGACACAGTGCAAAAGGTGAGTCTGACTAGAATTGGACACAGTGCAAAAGATGGGTCTGACCAGAACTGGACACAGTGCAAAAGGTAGGACTGACCAGAACTGGACACAGTGCAAAAGGTGGGTCTGACTAGAATTGGACACAGTGCAAAAGATGGGTCTGACCAGAACTGGACACAGTGCAAAAGGTAGGACTGACCAGAACTGGACACAGTGCAAAAGGTGGGTCTGACTAGAATTGGACACAGTGCAAAAGGTGGGTCTGACTAGAATTGGACACAGTGCAAAAGATGGGTCTGACCAGAACTGGACACAGTGCAAAAGGTAGGACTGACCAGAACTGGACACAGTGCAAAAGGTGGGTCTGACTGGAACTGGACATAGTGCAAAAGGTGGGTCTGACCAGAACTGGACACAGTGCAAAAGGTGGGTCTGACTAGATCTGGACACAGTGCAAAAGGTGGGTCTGACTAGAACTGGACACAGTGCAAAAGATGGGTCTGACCAGAATTGGACACAGTGCAAAAGGTGGCTCTGACTAGAACTGGACACAGTGCAAAAGGTGGGTCTGACTAGAATTGGACACAGTGCAAAAGGTGGGTCTGACTAGAACTGGACACAGTGCAAAAGGTGGGTCTGACTAGAACTGGACACAGTGCAAAAGGTGGGACTGACTAGAACTGGACACAGTGCAAAAGGTGGGTCTGACCAGAACTGGACACAGTGCAAAAGGTGGGTCTGACTAGAATTGGACACAGTGCAAAAGGTGGGACTGACTAGAACTGGACACAGTGCAAAAGGTGGGTCTGACCAGAAGTGGACACAGTGCAAAAGGTGGGTCTGAATAGAATTGGACACAGTGCAAAAGGTGGGTCTGACCAGAATTGGACACAGTGCAAAAGGTGGGTCTGACTAGAATTGGACACAGTGCAAAAGGTGGGACTGACTAGAACTGGACACAGTGCAAAAGGTGGGTCTGACTAGAACTGGACACAGTGCAAAAGGTGGGTCTGACTAGAACTGGACACAGTGCAAAAGGTGGGTCTGACTAGAACTGGACACAGTGCAAAAAGTGGGTCTGACTAGAATTGGACACAGTGCAAAAGGTGGGACTGACTAGAACTGGACACAGTGCAAAAGGTGGGTCTGACTAGAACTGGACACAGTGCAAATGGTGGGACTGACCAGAATTGGACACAGTGCAAAAGCTGGGTCTGACTAGAACTGGACACAGTGCAAAAGGTGGGTCTGACTAGAATTGGACACAGTGCAAAAGGTGGGTCTGACCAGAATTGGACACAGTGCAAAAGGTGGGTCTGACTAGAATTGGACACAGTGCAAAAGGTGGGACTGACTAGAACGGGACACAGTGCAAAAGGTGGGTCTGACTAGAACTGGACACAGTGCAAAAGGTGGGTCTGACCAGAATTGGACACAGTGCAAAAGGTGGGTCTGACTAGAATTGGACACAGTGCAAAAGGTGGGACTGACTAGAACTGGACACAGTGCAAAAGGTGGGTCTGACTAGAACTGGACACAGTGCAAAAGGTGGGTCTGACTAGAACTGGACACAGTGCAAAAGGTGGGACTGACTAGAACTGGACACAGTGCAAAAGGTGGGTCTGACCAGAACTGGACACAGTGCAAAAGGTGGGTCTGACTAGAATTGGACACAGTGCAAAAGGTGGGACTGACTAGAACTGGACACAGTGCAAAAGGTGGGTCTGAGCAGAACTGGACACAGTGCAAAAGGTGGGTCTGAATAGAATTGGACACAGTGCAAAAGGTGGGTCTGACCAGAATTGGACACAGTGCAAAAGGTGGGTCTGACTAGAATTGGACACAGTGCAAAAGGTGGGACTGACTAGAACTGGACACAGTGCAAAAGGTGGGTCTGACTAGAACTGGACACAGTGCAAAAAGTGGGTCTGACCAGAATTGGACACAGTGCAAAAGGTGGGTCTGACTAGAATTGGACACAGTGCAAAAGGTGGGACTGACTAGAACTGGACACAGTGCAAAAGGTGGGACTGACTAGAACTGGACACAGTGCAAAAGGTGGGTCTGACTAGAACTGGACACAGTGCAAAAGGTGGGTCTGACTAGAACTGGACACAGTGCAAAAGGTGGGACTGACTAGAACTGGACACAGTGCAAAAGGTGGGTCTGACCAGAACTGGACACAGTGCAAAAGGTGGGTCTGACTAGAATTGGACACAGTGCAAAAGGTGGGACTGACTAGAACTGGACACAGTGCAAAAGGTGGGTCTGACCAGAACTGGACACAGTGCAAAAGGTGGGTCTGAATAGAATTGGACACAGTGCAAAAGGTGGGTCTGACCAGAATTGGACACAGTGCAAAAGGTGGGTCTGACTAGAATTGGACACAGTGCAAAAGGTGGGACTGACTAGAACTGGACACAGTGCAAAAGGTGGGTCTGACTAGAACTGGACACAGTGCAAAAGGTGGGTCTGACTAGAACTGGACACAGTGCAAAAAGTGGGTCTGACTAGAATTGGACACAGTGCAAAAGGTGGGACTGACTAGAACTGGACACAGTGCAAAAGGTGGGTCTGACTAGAATTGGACACAGTGCAAAAGGTGGGACTGACCAGAATTGGACACAGTGCAAAAGCTGGGTCTGACTAGAACTGGACACAGTGCAAAAGGTGGGTCTGACTAGAATTGGACACAGTGCAAAAGGTGGGTCTGACCAGAATTGGACACAGTGCAAAAGGTGGGTCTGACTAGAATTGGACACAGTGCAAAAGGTGGGACTGACTAGAACGGGACACAGTGCAAAAGGTGGGTCTGACTAGAACTGGACACAGTGCAAAAGGTGGGTCTGACCAGAATTGGACACAGTGCAAAAGGTGGGTCTGACTAGAATTGGACACAGTGCAAAAGGTGGGACTGACTAGAACTGGACACAGTGCAAAAGGTGGGTCTGACTAGAACTGGACACAGTGCAAAAGGTGGGACTGACTAGAACTGGACACAGTGCAAAAGGTGGGTCTGACTAGAACTGGACACAGTGCAAAAGGTGGGTCTGACTAGAACTGGACACAGTGCAAAAGGTGGGACTGACTAGAACTGGACACAGTGCAAAAGGTGGGTCTGACCAGAACTGGACACAGTGCAAAAGGTGGGTCTGACTAGAATTGGACACAGTGCAAAAGGTGGGACTGACTAGAACTGGACACAGTGCAAAAGGTGGGTCTGACCAGAAGTGGACACAGTGCAAAAGGTGGGTCTGAATAGAATTGGACACAGTGCAAAAGGTGGGTCTGACCAGAATTGGACACAGTGCAAAAGGTGGGTCTGACTAGAATTGGACACAGTGCAAAAGGTGGGACTGACTAGAACTGGACACAGTGCAAAAGGTGGGTCTGACTAGAACTGGACACAGTGCAAAAGGTGGGTCTGACTAGAACTGGACACAGTGCAAAAGGTGGGTCTGACTAGAACTGGACACAGTGCAAAAAGTGGGTCTGACTAGAATTGGACACAGTGCAAAAGGTGGGACTGACTAGAACTGGACACAGTGCAAAAGGTGGGTCTGACTAGAATTGGACACAGTGCAAAAGGTGGGACTGACCAGAATTGGACACAGTGCAAAAGCTGGGTCTGACTAGAACTGGACACAGTGCAAAAGGTGGGTCTGACTAGAATTGGACACAGTGCAAAAGGTGGGTCTGACCAGAATTGGACACAGTGCAAAAGGTGGGTCTGACTAGAATTGGACACAGTGCAAAAGGTGGGACTGACTAGAACGGGACACAGTGCAAAAGGTGGGTCTGACTAGAACTGGACACAGTGCAAAAGGTGGGTCTGACCAGAATTGGACACAGTGCAAAAGGTGGGTCTGACTAGAATTGGACACAGTGCAAAAGGTGGGACTGACTAGAACTGGACACAGTGCAAAAGGTGGGTCTGACTAGAACTGGACACAGTGCAAAAGGTGGGTCTGACTAGAACTGGACACAGTGCAAAAGGTGGGACTGACTAGAACTGGACACAGTGCAAAAGGTGGGTCTGACCAGAACTGGACACAGTGCAAAAGGTGGGTCTGACTAGAATTGGACACAGTGCAAAAGGTGGGACTGACTAGAACTGGACACAGTGCAAAAGGTGGGTCTGAATAGAATTGGACACAGTGCAAAAGGTGGGTCTGACCAGAATTGGACACAGTGCAAAAGGTGGGTCTGACTAGAATTGGACACAGTGCAAAAGTTGGGACTGACTAGAACTGGACACAGTGCAAAAGGTGGGTCTGACTAGAACTGGACACAGTGCAAAAAGTGGGTCTGACTAGAATTGGACACAGTGCAAAAGGTGGGACTGACTAGAACTGGACACAGTGCAAAAGGTGGGTCTGACTAGAATTGGACACAGTGCAAAAGGTGGGTCTGACCAGAATTGGACACAGTGCAAAAGGTGGGTCTGACCAGAATTGGACACAGTGCAAAAGGTGGGACTGACCAGAATTGGACACAGTGCAAAAGGTGGGTCTGACTAGAATTGGACACAGTGCAAATGATGGGTCTGACCAGAATTGGACACAGTGCAAAAGGTGGGTCTGACCAGAATTGGACACAGTGCAAAAGGTGGGTCTGACTAGAATTGGACACAGTGCAAAAGGTGGGTCTGACTAGAATTGGACACAGTGCAAAAGATGGGTCTGACCAGAATTGGACACAGTGCAAAAGGTGGGTCTGACCAGAATTGGACACAGTGCAAAAGATGGGTCTGACCAGAACTGGACACAGTGCAAAAGGTGAGTCTGACCAGAACTGGACACAGTGCAAAAGGTGGGTCTGACCAGAATTGGACACAGTGCAAAAGGTGGGTCTGACTAGAACTGGACACAGTGCAAAAGGTGGGTCTGACTAGAACTGGACACAGTGCAAAAGGTGGGAATGACTAGAACTGGACACAGTGCAAAAGGTGGGTCTGACTAGAACTGGACACAGTGCAAAAGGTGGGTCTGACTAGAATTGGACACAGTGCAAAAGGTGGGACTGACTAGAACTGGACACAGTGCAAAAGGTGGGTCTGACTAGAATTGGACACAGTGCAAAAGGTGGGTCTGACCAGAATTGGACACAGTGCAAAAGGTGGGTCTGACCAGAATTGGACACAGTGCAAAAGCTGGGACTGACTGAACTGGACACAGTGCAAAAGGTGGGTCTGACCAGAATTGGACACAGTGCAAAAGGTGGGACTGACTGAACTGGACACACTGCAAAAGGTGGGTCTGACTAGAACTGGACACAGTGCAAAAGGTGGGTCTGACCAGAATTGGACACAGTGCAAAAGGTGGGACTGACTGAACTGGACACAGTGCAAAAGGTGGGTCTGACTAGAACTGGACACAGTGCAAAAGGTGGGTCTGACTAGAACTGGACACAGTGCAAAAGGTGGGTCTGACTAGAACTGGACACAGTGCAAAAGGTGGGTCTGACTAGAACTGGACACAGTGCAAAAGGTGGGACGAACCAGAATTGGACACAGTGCTCAAGGTGGAACTGAGAAATGAAGGGTCCCGAGGCATGTACGTGAGGTCGCGGATCTAGATCCTGCAAGGTTTGGACTGTGCCTCATCCTCCTTCTGCTTGCTGGAAAAATGGCTCGTAGAGCTGCTGGCCGACGACGGATCCTCCATCACGGATTCAGAGGGAATGGACCTCCCCACAGGCACAAGTTCCTTGGGGCGTTCTGGGACGTCCTGGGGGGTGAATACTCGTGGGTTCTGGGGGAAAGCGTGGTGACCGAGGAGATGCCCCTCTCGTGGTGCAGGGCGGTCATCGTCCTGTTGCCGAAGAGGGGCGATCTCCACCTGCTTAAGAACTGGCATCCGGTCTCCCTGCTCAGCACGGATTATAAGATCTTTGCCCGGGCTATGTCTACCTGCCTGGGCTCCGTGCTGGCCCACGTGACCCACCCCGACCCGTCCTACATGGTCCTGGGCCATCCAGGACAACATCCACCTGGTCCGGGACCTGATACATCTTTCCTGGAGGACTGGTCTGTCGGTCGCCTTTCTCTCCCTCGATCAGGAGAAGGTATTTGACAGGGTGGATCACGAATATCTTTTGGAACTCTGCATGCGTTCGGACCCGGGCTGCATTTTGTGGCCCGACCTTTATACGCCGCCGCAGGGTGACTGGTTTAAGTTAACGGGTCCTTGACGGCGCCCCTTCACTTTGGGAAAGGAGTGCGTCAGGGATGTGCCATGTCCAGCCAATTGTACACCATCTGCGTGGAGCCGTTGCTGTGCCTGCTTCGCAGGAGGTTGACTGGATTAGCTCTGTGCGCGCTGACCATGCGGGTCGTCCTCTCGGCTTGTGCTGATAACGTGCTCCTCGCGGTCACAGATCCCGTTGACTTGCGGAGGATGCGCGACTGCCAGCAGACCTTTTCTGCCGTGTCCTCCGCAAGGATCAATTGGGAGAAATGTTCCGGTCTCCTGGTAGGTCAGTGGCAGGTGGACTCCCTGCCGGAGGAGTTGACACCTTTTGCATGGAGCACCGCGCACCTCCTTGTTTCTGGGAGTCCACCTTAGCCCCGCTGAGGAAGCCTGGCCAGCAAACTGGCAGGAGTTGGAGGCGAAAGTCACCACTCGGCTGGGACGCTGAACAGGACTGCTCTGAGTGCTTTCCTACAGGGGCCGAGCGCTGGTCAGATACCAACTGGTGGCCTTGATGCTCTGGTACTGGTTGGTCACTTTGGCCCTGCCTCCTGCATTTGCCACCAAGATCCAGAAGAAGGTCATAGATTTCTTCTGGGGCAAGAGGAAACACTGGTTCTCTGCCGCGGTCCTGAGTCTCCCGATGAGGAGTACGGCCAGTCGTTGGTGTGCGTTCACACCTAGGCTGCAACACACCGTCTTCGGACCCTGCAGAGATACCTGTACGTCGAAATGTGCCCTGGCGACGTATTTTTTCCGCCGGGGCACTGCCTTCAAGACGACACGCAGCTTCCGACGGAGAACATTAGGTGCGCCTCTCTGAGGGAGTTGCCCAAATCTATTCCGAGTCCGGAACATGGTCGCCTCCCGTCAGGGCGCTCCCCCGCCGGTGGTGGTGAGCGCCTCAGCTGTCCAGGCGGCCGGCTGTAGGGACAGACCAACGGGCGGAGGAGTAGCCGAAGCCCCCAGGACGCTCCTCACTGCGGGTGACGAGGGTGCTTGGGAGTATGGAGTGCTCCCGGCCGAGCTGACCCCTGCTCGGCCGGAACTGTTCATCGGACCCAGGCCCCGAACCCCTCCTTAGGAGCTGGTCCCACACAACCTGAGCCACCTCTTGGAAATGCCCTCCATGCAATTCCAAACCGCGCGGAGGGGTTTCCTGTACGGGCTGCTCCTGCACACTCTCCACTTCCTCGCCTTCGTCAGCAGCCCGGATTTGCCATGGCGGTCCGTGTTGTCATCTGGCGGCGAGGGGAAACCCCGGTGGATGTTTCTCTATGCGGGAATCCCCCCCCCCTTTACATCGGGGACCTGGGGTGGAGGGTGCTGCACAGGGCAGTCCCGTGCAATGGACTGTTAAGTAAGTTCATGGACTCCCAGGCCGCCTGTAATTTCTGCGGCCTGGATGAGTCCGTGTTCCGTGTATATATGGATTGTGCGAGGTTGCAGCCCCTCTGAGTATTTGAAGGGGCTGTGCCTCAAGTTTTGGTTGCACTTCAGCCCCACGCACCTGATCTTTGGGCACCCGGTACTGAGAGGCGTGGTCCCGGAGGAGGATCTCCTCGTCGATCTGCTCCTGGGCCTGGCCAGGGTGGCAATTCACAGGTCTGGGCTGCGGGCCGTCGGGGGCTCTGTCCGTGCTGATTGCCTGCCCCTCTTCCGAGGTTACGTTCGTGCCCAGTGTCCCTGGAGAAGGAGCATGCGGTGTCCCCCGGTACGCTTGAGGCCTTCCACGACCGATGGGCACTGCTGGGGCTGGAGTGCATCATCGATGCCGAGAATGGCATTTTAATTTGAGTTTTGTTTTATTTATACACTTTTAATAAAGTTATTTATTTAAAATGTATATAAAGGGGGCCTGGGAATAAAGGCCCCCTTGACAAATAATACATAAAAGGGACCTGGGGTATAAAGGCTTTCTTCAAAATAAAAAAGGTGGGTTTGACCAGAACTGGACACACTGCTCCAGTTGGGTTTGAATCGCACTTTTTAGAAAAGGAAAATACTGTGGACGCTGAAAATCTGAATTAAAAAGTGAAAATGCTGAAATTACTCAGCAGGTCAGGCAGCATCTATGGAGAGAGAAACAGAGTTAACGTTTCAGGTCGATGACCTTATAGTGAAGTGGGGGAAGGTGAGAAGAAGAACAAAAGGGATGGTCTGTGATAGGGTGGAAGACAGGAGAGATTAAATGGAAAATGGTTTCATGGTGCAGAGCCAACAGGGACAAGCGAAGAAACAGAAGAATTGTCGAGAATGGCAGAATGATTAACAGCTGCCATCCGAAAGCAGAAACAAGAAAAAAACCAAAACATGCTGAGAAAGGAAACAAAACAGGGACAGAGATTACTTCCTGAAATTGTTGAAGTCAAATGTTGAGTCTGAAAGGCTGTAAAGTGCATAATCAAAAGATGAGGCGCTGTTCCTCGATCTTGCATTGAGCTTCATTGCAATGCTGCAGAAGGCCAAGGTCAGAGTGACAGCAAGGTGGAAGCAGCAGTAAATGCACACTTGCTGTTACAATCCTTAAACAGGTCAGTGGGGACTAGGATCGCCGTGTCCTAGGTCATGAGTATCTGCCCACCTGGCACCTCACTGTCAACAGTGGATTGTTCTGTAAGCTTTAATATCTAACTGGCTTTCCAGGTTCCCTGGGCTGTGCACGCTCAAAGAGTTGGTAATGTTTAGACCACTGGTTAGGAGCTCAGTACTCATGTTTCCTTCCATGAGCAGAGCATCTGAGCTGTGCAAGTGTTGCCCGTTCTCTTTGTTGAGTTGAGCTTGTTCTGATGGGATGACCACATAATTGGCACATACTTCACTGCTACCTGGGTGTGCATGTGGGCAGTTGTAAACTATCGCAGTCAGCGAGTGTTCAGTCTTCGATGGTGTCTGAAGAATAGTCATCCCACTGGTCAGCATTAATACACGCCTTTTTGTCACATCAGATATTAAGCTTTTCCCATTGCTTCCATGGGGAGGTATGGCCAGTAGGGGCACAGCAGTCAACCTCAGCAGCCCAAGATTAGGGATGGAAATTGGCCTATTTCCTCTCCTGATGCACAGACTAATGACACTCTGCTGGAACGTGTGTGCGTGCGTGTGTTTTTGCAGGTATGTGTGTCTGTGTATATACGGGTATCTTTGTACACGGGTGTGTATATGGGGCTGTGTGTGTATCTATGCATTGTGTGCATACAGGTGTGTGTATATATGGGTGGAGAGTGTGTGTTCGGGTGTATATATGTGTGTACATACAGGTGTGCGTGTGTACGGGTGTGTTTTGTTATTCTTTCATGGGATGCGGACGTCACTGGCAAGGCCAGCATTTATTGCCCATCTCTAATTGCCCTTGACTACTGAGTGGCTTGCTAGATCATTTCAGAGGGCATTTTAAGAGCCAACCACATTGCTGTGAGTCTGGAGTCACAGGTTGGCCAGACCAGGTAAGGACAGCATTTGGCCATTAGTGAAGAAGATGGATTTTTACGCCAATCGATGATAGTTTGATGGCACCATTACTGAGACGAGCTTTCAATTCCAGATTTTTTTTGTCATGAACGTGCTTCCATTGTTAATATTTTTTTTGAGGACTTGCATTCAAAGGACTGTGCAAGTACCTGAGGAGAAGCAGGACTTTTTTTTTTCAAAAAAGGGTCACTGGAAGGACACTTGGGACTTTGTTTAAAAGCAAACACTTACTGGGAGTCACATGTTATAAGCTAAGTAAACAGCAGGAGGCTTGCTGACTATTGGAGTTATTTACAGATAAGTGATATGTCTAGATTTATGTGGTCAGGAGTTGGTTTCATTTTGAACGGTTTGAACTGTCAGTTGGGGTGTAAACCTGCTAAGAGAGAGAGGCCACCAGCTCATCCTGTTCCACCTCTTTGAGAAACCCTGAGAATCCAGCATGAGAACTGGAGAAACAGATGCAGCATTCCTCCTGAGAAGCTTCTAAAAGACTTTCTCTTGACATATCCTGAACAAACTGCTTCTGAAAGATCCCAGTGACCACCGCATGTGTCCAGTGACACACACATGGACGCCAGTCCAGAGAACCATCTGGGAAAATTCCATATCTTATTCTTTTTCTTCAAGTATTAACAAGTATTTGGCCAAAGTATTTTTGTTTTTGTAAAGTTGATCTCTGCAGAGAAAGCTTCTTTATTTTTCCTTCAACCGGTGTGAGTGTGTGTTGGGTTATTTAGAAGGGAATATGTTTATACTTTCATATATCAGCCTGTATGCTAATAAGCTTTGCATCTTTATTGAATGAGTCTTGTTTTATAATAAATTAATAATTTTGTTGTTTACTAAAGAAACCTGGTTGGCGGATTTTTATTCTGAAACTGAAATAGATAAAGTATCTAAAAGCAAAATACTGCGAATGTTGGAAATCTGAAATAAAAACAAGAAATGCTGGAAATACTCAGCAGGTCTGGCAGCATCTGTGGAGAGAGAAACAGAGTTAATGTTTCAGATCAGTGACCCTTCTTCAGAACAGTCTTAACTCTGCTTCTCTCTCCACAGATGCTGCCAGACCTGTTTAGATAAAGTATATAATTGGCTATGTCGGCAACTGGGTAAAACATTTAAATATATTTTGTAACCTGTGGAGAAATGGAACTAGAGAAAGACAATGCACTCCTCCAGCCTCGGTTGTAACAGTATTCATTAATTGAATTTAAATTCAACCAGCTGCCATAGAGTTATACAGCACAGAAACAGGCCCTTTGGCCCATCGTGTCCATGCTGGCCATCAAGCACCTATCTATTCTAATCCCATTTTTCCTGCACTTGGCCCGTAGCCTTGTATACTATGGCATTTCAAGTTCTCATCTAAATATTTCTTAAATGTTCTGAGAGTTCCTGCCTCTCCCACCCCTTCAGGCAGTGTGTTCCAGATTCAAACCACCCTCTGGGTGAAAATTTATTTCCTCAAATCCCCTCTAAACCTCTCCAGTACAATCATTGTACACAGTACTCCAGCTGTGGTCAAACTAGCATTTTATACAGCTCCATCATAACCTCCTTGCTCTTATATTCTGTGCCTCGGCTAATAAAGGCAAGTATCTACTTCAACGCCAGGAGCATCCGGAATAAGGTGGGTGAGCTTGCAGCATGGGTTGGTACCTGGGATCTCGATGTTGTGGCCATTTCAGAGACATGGGTAGAGCAGGGACAGGAATGGATGTTGCGGGTTCCGGGATTGAGATGTTTCACTAAGAACAGAGAAGATGGTAAAAGAGGGGGGGGTGTGGCATTGTTAATCAAGGAAAGTATTACAGCGGCAGAAAGGACGTTTGAGGACTCGTCTACAGAGGTAGTCTGGGCCGAGGTTAGAAACAGGAGAGGAGAGGTCACCCTGTTGGGAGTTTTCTATAGACCTCCAAATAGTTCCAGAGATGTAGAGGAAAGGATAGCAAAGATGATTCTTGACAGGAGCGAGAGTAACAGGGTAGTGGTTATGGGGGACTTTAACTTTCCAAATATTGACTGGAAATACTATAGTTCGAGTACTTTAGATGGGTCTGTTTTTGTCCAGTGTGTGCAGGAGGGTTTTCTGACACAGTATGGAGACAGGCCAACCAGGGGCGATGCCACATTGGATTTGGTACTGGGGAATGAACCCGGCCAGGTGTTCGATTTAGATGTAGGTGAGCACTTTGGCGATAGTGATCACAATTCGGTTAGGTTTACCTTAGCGATGGGCAGGGACAGGCATATACAGCAGGGCAAGAATTATAGCTGGGGGAAAGGAAATTATGATGCGATTAGGCAAGATTTAGGATGCGTAGGATGGGGAAGGAAACTGCAGGGGATGGGCACAGTCGAAATGTGGAGCTTATTCAAGGAGCAGCTACTGCGTGTCCTTGATAAGTATGTACCTGTCAGGCAGGGAGGAAGTTGTCGAGCGAGGGAGCCGTGGTTTACTAAAGAAGTTGAAGCGCTTGTCAAGAGGAAGAAGAAGGCTTATGTTAGGATGAGACGTGAAGGCTCAGTTAGGGCGCTTGAGAGTTACAAGCTAGCCAGGAAGGATCTAAAGGGAGAGATAAGAAGAGCAAGGAGAGGACACGAGAAGTCATTGGTGGATAGGATCAAAGAAAACCCTAAGGCTTTCTATAGGTATATCAGGAATAAAAGAATGACTAGAGATAGGTTAGGGCCAATCAAGGATAGTAGTGGGAAGTTGTGTGTGGAATCAGAGGAGATAGGGGAAGTGTTAAATGAATATTTTTCGTCAGTATTTACAGTGGAGAAAGAAAATGTTGTCGAGAATACTGAGATACAAACTACTAGGCTAGATGGGATTGAGGTTCACAAGGAGGAGGTGTTAGCAATTTTGGAAAGTGTGAAAATAGATAAGTCCCCTGGGCCAGATGGGATTTATCCTAGGATTCTCTGGGAAGCCAGGGAGGAGATTGCAGAGCCTTTGTCCTTGATTTTTATGTCGTCATTGTCGACAGGAATAGTGCCGGAAGACTGGAGGATAGCAAATGTTGTCCCCTTGTTCAAGAAGGGGAGTAGAGACAGCCCTGGTAATTATAGACCTGTGAGCCTTACTTCGGTTGTGGGTAAAATGTTGGAAAAGGTTATAAGAGATAGGATTTATAATCATCTTGAAAAGAATAAGTTCATTAGAGATAGTCAGCACGGTTTTGTGAAGGGTAGGTCGTGCCTCATAAACCTTATTGAGTTTTTTGACAAGGTGAC